>NW_024704857.1:54089-70433 GCF_018977255.1 Callorhinchus milii
TCCCTTCACGTCCGGAGGACTTCCGAAAGCGCTGAACTGTCGGGGGTCGGGGACCGAGCATGGGGCAGAGGTAGGGAAGGGGTGAGTGGTGGGATCGGTGTGGGAGGGTTGGGGGAAGGCAGAAAAGTGGGAGGGAGATCAAAGGCACGGTAGTAGAGAAGGGTCTGAAGACCGGCCTTGAAGGAGACAAGGGAGGAAGCGAGGCGAAGGGACCGTGGGATGGAGTCCCAGAGTGTGGGGCAGAGAGGCTGAAAGCCCGGACACCGATGGGAGGGCGGGTCGGGGAGAGACATGGAGCAGCCCCGAGCCCACTGGACAGAGGCAGCGGGCAGGTTGTTAGGGAGTCAGCAGGTCAGAGAGGGGAGGAGGGGGCGAGGCCATGGATGGCCTTAAAGGTGAGGACAAGGATCTTGAACTTGGTGTTCTGGACAACGGAGAGACATGGGCGAGCGTGATGGGGTCGGGCGAGGGTGGGAGTGATGGGGTCGGGCGAGGGTGGGAGTGATGGGGTCGGGCGAGGGTGGGAGTGATGGGGTCGGGCGAGGGTGGGAGTGATGGGGTCGGGCGAGGGTGGGAGTGATGGGGTCGGGCGGGGTTGGGAGTGATGGGGTCGGGGAGCCTGGTGTGTGGGAGTACAGGAGCTGCAGATTTTGGATGATCTGCAGTTTGTGAAGGGAAGAGTTGGGAACACACACACAAACACACACACACAATCGCACACACTCACAGGAACATACACACATAACAACAACAACAATATTTGTATAGCGCCTTTCACGTCGGAAGGACGTCCCAAGGCGCTGACACATACATAAAAACACTCACAAATGCACACACATATACACAAACATACACAGAAACAAACGCGCACAAATACACACACAGAAACACAAAAACAAACACACACAATCGCACATACACCATAAAAACACAGCTCACTCAAAAACACACAAAAACACACTCACAACAACATTCATAGACACACATACACAGAAAGACAAACACACACACACACACAGATACGCAACCAGACACACACAAGACACACACACAGGTACAATCACATGCACTGACACACACCCACACACACAGAGACATACACACAGTGTTGTAATGGGTTAATGTTAAAGTGTGGTTGAAGAATATAAAATAGGAGTGCAAAGGCGGCAAAGCTCAGTGACTGAAGGCAGAGCCCAAAACAATGGCAACATAAGGTCAGGACTTACAGGGACACAGAATGTCTGTTCAAACTTACACACTGGACTGAGGGACTGATCAGGAGAGAATTATGTGGTTAAACGGAGAATTGAAACATTTTGTAGACAGAACCATATAAGGAGTTGTTTTTCTTAAAAAAAGACAGCTTTGTCTGGAGATATTAAGGTGTCTTTAAACAAAGGTGTGTTAGATATCTCTCGGGAACGGTAGCGGAGCAGTGGGAGACACGACCAGTGCTGTGACAGGAATCCTGTCGGTACTGTTTTGTGTCTTGTGTATTATTTTATTGTTTCATTTATTTGTGTATTACCTGCTGTTTTGATCTGAATATAGTGACTGAACTCAACCAATTGGTAAACTGGAATTGGATCATTATAACGTTGTTGGAGATAGTTGCAAATGTTTCTAACAACAGTCACACACACAGAAATATAGATACACACACAGACACAGACTCGCAGACAGAGACGCACACACCGAGACACACAGACACATTAATACACGTTGAGAGTTTGATGTAAACGATGATTGTGGCCTCACACTGTCACACCGATTCCTGTCACAATATTCAGCCGCACTGATCAGACAGTCACAATAAACACATTGAGATATTGGAGTCATTCAGACTCTGGAGACACAGTGCGTTACTTACCACAGACTCTGTATTTTACACTCCGGGTTCCTCAGAGCCTCACACAGTCGCTTCACTCCACAATCTCCCAGATTATTGCCCTCCAGACTGGACACAGAGACACAAACACAGGGAATATAGTGTAACAACACAATACACATTGACATGTATATACAGGAGCCTTTCATGTGGGGAGCAAGTCCCAAGGCGTTGGGACCAGGGTCACACACATTAGCACACACACATATCACAGTGTCTCTCTCTCTCACTCTGATTCTCTCTCTGTCTCTCCCTCAAAACAGTCACGACGTTTGATAATATATTCTCTTTCACCGTCTTTCTCTCTTTCTCTCTCTCTGTCTTGTTCTATGTCTTTCATTTCGTCTCAGTCTCTCTCTCTCTATATACATATTTTTTTCTCTGCCTCTCCCACAAAACACAGTTACTACACGTTATAGCATATTCCCTCACACAGTCTCTCTGTTTCTCTCAGTCTGTCTCTCTCTCACACACCATCGTCTCCTCTCTTGCTCAGTCTCTCTCTTTCTCTCTCTCACTGTCTGTCTCTATCTCTGTCCTTCAGTTTCCCTCTCACTCTGTCTCTGAGTCACTTTCTCTCTCAGTTTCTCTCTCTCAGTCTCTTTCATTGTTTCTCCCGCAGTTTCTCCCAATCTTTCTCTCTCTCTCTCAGTCACTCTATATCTATTTACCCCACAACACACAAATTTGATACCCTTTAAAATATATTTTTTCTTTGTCTCTTTCGCTCTCTCTCAGTCTCTCTCTCTCTCTCTATATATATATATATCTGTGTCTATCAGTGTCTATTTCTGTCCCTCTCTCAATCTCTCTCTCTCTCTGCCAGTCAATCTCTTTCAGTCACTATCTGTCTCTCTCCTACAAACCATACAGTCACTACACATTATAATATATTCTTTTTAATAATAATAGTAATAATCCTTGCATTTGATATTGCGCATTTCACGTCGGGAGGACATCCCAAAGCGCTTCACAGAATATACTGTAAAGTGAATAGACTGTATATTTGTGGGCGAACACGGCAGCCAATTGCGCACAGCAATGTCCCACAAACAGTCGTAGATTGAAAATGACCAATTTATTATTGTTTTTTGGTTTTTCGGAGCGATTATTATTAGGCTCTGTGTGGAGTAAGGAAACTTGCCCAAGGTTTCACCCTCTGCCTGGAATTGAACTCAGGTCTCTCACTTGCAAAGCGAGTGCTCTAACCACTGAGCTACAGGACTCTTTCTGTTTCTGTCTCACTCAGTCTTTCAGTCTCTCTCTCTTTCTCTCCCTCAATATCTCTCTCAGTCGCACTCCCTCAATCTCTTTCTCTCTCTGGGTCTCTCTCTTTCATCGTTTCTCTCTCTCTGCCTCTGCCTCAGTATCCATCTCTCTCAGTCTCTCAGCCTCTATCTCTCAGTCTATCTCGCTTAGTCTCTCTCTTTCTCAGTCTCTCTCTCTGTCTGTCTCTCAGATTCTCTCTCACTCTATCTCTGTCTCTCAGTCTCTCTCTCTCTCTCTCTGTGTCTCTCAGACTCTCTCTCACTCTATCCCTGTCTGTCAGTCTTTCAGACTATCTTTCTCTATCGAGGTCTCTCAGTATCTCTTTCTATCTCTCTCTCACAGTCTCTCTCACTCTGTGTCTCTGAGTCACTTTCTCTCTCATTCTCCCTCTCTCTGTTTCTATCCCTCTCTCACAGCCACACTCTCTCTCTCATTCTCTCACTCAGTTTGTTTCTCTTAGTGTCCCTTTTCCAGTCTTTCACCCTCTCACATTCTCTCTCTCAGTCACTCGCTCTCTTAGTCTCTCTCTCCCTCTCTCTCTGTCACTCAGTGTCTCTTTCTCTCCTTGTCTCTCAGTCTCTCTCAGTGACTCTCTTCTCCCTCCTCCTTTCTTTCGGGCCCTCTTTATCTCTCTCTCTTTCTCTCTTTGTCAGTTTCTCTCACTGACTCTCTCTCTGTTTCTCTCTCTCTCTCTCTCTGGCTCTTTCTCGCTCTCGCAGTAACATTCTCTGTCACTCACAAAACACAGTGTCACTACACATTATATCTCTCACAGTCTCTCTCTCTCTACGTTTTTCTTTCTCTCATTCTCTTTCTGTGTCTCGCGCACTATTCTTTGCCTCATTCAGTCACTCGTTCTGTCTCTGTCTTTCTCTCTGACTGTCTCTCTCTCTCTCTCTTTGTCAGTTTCTATATCAGTCTCTATCTCTCTCTCTCAGTCACTTGCTCTGGCTCTCCCACAAGACACAGTCACTATTCGTTATAATATATATTTTTTGTCTCAGTCTCTCTCTGTGTCTCTGTCTGTCTCTCTTTCCCTCTCAGTCTCTATCTCTTAGTCTCTCGCACAAAACACACAGTCACGACATGTTATATTTCATCCACGCTATTCTCTCTCACTCTGTCTGTCTTTCTCTCAGTCTGTTTCTTTCTCAATCTCTCTCTTACTTTCTTTCTCTCAGTCTTTCACTCTCAGTCTCACTCTCCACGTTTCACTTTCTATCATTCTCTGTCTTCGTCTCTCACTCTATCTGCCTCTCACTCAGTCTCTCTTCACTATCTGTCTCTCTCGTTCTCTCTTTCTCTTTCTGTCGCTTAATTCCTCTCACNAAAAAACCCTCTCACACGTTATATTTCTTCTCCCCTAGTCTGTTAGTCTCTTTTTCTCTATCCGTCTATCACTCTGTCTTTCTCTCACTCAGTCTCTCTTTCCATCTCTGTATCATTCCGTCCATCTCTTTCAGGCCACCTCTGTCTCTTAATCTCAAGGGATTATTGACGCGATTTGCAAATTGTTTAACAACCGGATTGTGACTGACTGCGAAGCAAACAGACACGAGTGGAGTAAGGAAACATCCGTAAGGTTTTGCCCTGCCAGGAATCACCCCCAGGCCCTCTCGCGAGCGAGGCCTCTAACCACTTAGCTACAGGGCTCAGACTGCAGTGTGTGAGCAGACACAGGCTAACTCATGGCTAAAGCTGTGTAGACTTTATTCTGGGGGACGGTTTTGCACAGACGTTTTGGCTGCAAAGATACCAAGAAAACAGTACCTCAGGACATGATATCTCCACTAAAAGAATCCTTCCGGGAGCTAAAGCCGTTTGGAAATAGGAATAGAATTATTGACCTCAGTGAGTTAAAAGTCTCAGGATTAGGGAGGAAGCCCCAACATCATGCATGGCCGGACAGGTTGCAGGAGTGCACACACAGACACACACACACAACCCGCAAACAGACACACATTTACACACGCATTCAAAACAAACATATACAGTGTGACCAGGGACAGACACACCGCGCATGTGCAGTCACGCAAATTGTTTCTGTCCCTCACAGTCTCTCTCTTGCTCTCCGCCTCTCTCACTATCAATCTGAGTCTCCGTCTCTGTCTCTGAATGTCTCTCCGTCTCTCTCTCTCTTTCTCTGTCTCTCTCTCATTCTCTCGCTCAAATTCCACAGTCAGCATATTTGGTAATATATTCTCTCTCACTCTCTTCTCCAACAGAGTCTCCCACCCTGTCTCTCTCAATCACTCTATCTGTCTTTGCAGTCGCTCTCTCTCAATCTCTCGCAGTCTCTCTCTCTCTCATTACTTCTTTCTCCCAATCTATCTTTCAGTCAGTCACTCTCTCTCTGTCAGTCTCTATCAGCCTTTCTCTCAGTCTATCACTCAATCTGTGTCCCTCACGTTCTCTCTCAGGCTCTCTCTCAGTCCCGTTCTCTCTCTCTCTCTCTCTCTTCTCTCAGTGTCTCTCTCTTCTCTCTCTCTTCCACAAATCACAAAGTAAGTATACTTTAAAATATAGTTCCACCCCGAGCCTCTCTCAGTCTCTCTTTCTCTCAGTATACCTCTCTCTCTATCTCTTAGTCTCTCTTTCTAACTGTCTGCCTGTCTGTCTCTCACACAGTCAGTCACTCTCTCTCCTCGTCTCCCTTTCGCTCATTTTCTCTCTATCTCTCACAGTCTCTCTCTCCGCATTTCCCACAAAGCAATTACTACACTTCATAATTTATTTTCTCTGAAAATCTCTCTCTGCTTCTCTTTCTGTTTTTGACTGTCCCTCTCTCTATATGTCTCCGTATCTGTCAGTCTCTCAGTCTCTCTCTCGCTTTAAAAACACAGTCACTACACTATACAGTATATTTTCTCTGATTGTTTCTCAGTCTCTGTCTCCCTCACAGTCCCTCACCCAACCTCAGTCTCTCACTCCCTCTCTCTCACTCTCTCTCTCAATCTCAAAGTCACAAAGTCAATATATAATATATTATCTATCAAAAAGTCTCTTTCTCTCCCTCTCTCTCAGTCTCACTTTCTCTCAGTCTCTCTCTCTCTCTCACACACACAAACACACACACAGCATGACTCTCCCTCGCTATCTCTTTCTCTCGGGCTCTCTGAGGCTCTCGCTCAGTCTCTCTCTCTCTCTCTGTCTATCACTTTCTCTCTCAGTCTCTCTCAGAATCTCTTTCTCTATCTCTCCCGCAGTTTCTCCCGTTCTCTCTCTCACTATCTCTCTCTCGCTCTCATGCTCTCTCCGTTACTCCAACAAAACACCAGTCAATACACATTAAAATATTTGCTCTCTCAGTCTCTCTCTCAGACACGAGTGGAGTAAGGAACATCCGTAAGGTTTTGCTCTGCCAGGAATCACCCCCAGGCCCTCTCGCTAGCGAGGCGAGGGCTCTAACCACTGAGCTACAGGGTTCAGCCTGCAGTGTGTGAGCAGACACAGGCTAACTCAGGGCTGAAGCTGTGTAGACTTTATTCTGGGTGAGGTTTTGCAGAGGTTTTGACTGTAAAGTTACCAACGGAAAAGTACACCAGAACATGATTTTTCCACATTTTTTTCCATACGTGAGCTAAAGCCAGTTGCAAATATAGATGGAATCCTTGAACTGAGTGTGTTAAACGTCTCAGGAATAGGGAGGATGCTCCAGCATCATGGGGTTTGGGTGGGGGGGGAGGCGGGAACTATTCCCGCTCCGCAACCATTTCCATCATTCCAACTTCACCACCCCCACTCCCTTCCTCTTTCCTTCCCTCCCTCCCTCACTCCCTCCGCTCCCTCCACCCTTCCTTTCCCACGCTCCTCCCTCGTCCTCCCTACTTTCTCTCACACACTTCTTCCTCTCCTTCCTTCCACTACATCCTTACTCCCAAACTCTCCATCCTCTCCCTCCCTCCTTCCTCTCCATCCTTCCACTTCCTCCCACTCACTTCCTTCCTTCCCTACTTTCTCTCCCTCCGCCTCCCTCCCTCTTACCCTCCCTCCCACTCCTCCCTTATTACTCTCCCTCCTTTCTCTACACACCCTCGTTGCATTCCCAGCTTCCTCTCTCTCCTTCCTTGCCTCCATCCTCAGTACAGCACAGCTCAGTATGTCGTGCGTGAAAGCATTGCCACCATCTCCCTGCCCATTGCTCGGGCACATGTCCCATCCCATTGAGCCATGGGGGCACCAGATGTTGGTGCGGAAATTAAGCAGCAGCTGCTGATCTCTCTATAAACCAGTCAAGAGTGGATTCCAAGCCCTGGATATATGAACATGTCTATCTCTGCTCCAGGTAAAGCCTTCCAGCAGCTGTCACCACAATTTGTCAGAGTCCTGTAGCTCAGTGGTTAGAGCACTCGCTTTGCAAGCGAGAGACCTGAGTTCAATTCCAGTCAGTGCGAAACCTTGGGCAAGTTTCCTTACTCCACACAGAGCCTAATAGTAATCCCACAAAAAAACAAAAACAATAATAAATTGGTCATTTTCAATCTCCGACTGTTTGCGGGACATTGCTGTGCGGAATTGGCTGCCGCGTTCCCCTACAAATATACAGTCAATTCACTTTACAGTGTGTTCTGTGAAGCGCTTTGGGATGTCCTCCCGACGCAAAAAGCGCTATATCGAATGCAAGGATTATTATTATTATTAATATAGAGATACCTGGTCTGAATTATACCATCTGCAGGGCTGAGCTCTGAGGATTGGAGCAGTTAAACACACTGACAATCTGACCCACGTGAAGGACTCTATATTAATATAATTTGTTGTTGATTTATAGAGAGAATGTAAACTCTGAACTCAATTATATCAATCGCATGACTAAGCTGTGAGGATTTACACAGATAATCTACACCAGCAACAATTCACTGTAACTGTAGAGCTGAGCTGTGAGGCAGCAAATGAAGCAGTGCAGTCAGATATAGGCTGGAGAATCTTGTTATAACATAAGCCAAAATTAAATGTTGCTTCATCGGCTGTAAATGGAGTGGAGGCTGTGAGGGGCTGAGACCAGCTGTTGTGTTGTATGCAGTGTGAGGACAGACTGTGGGGAGCAGAGTGGACATGGATTGAATGATTGGGACAGGAGGAGACACAGAGATGATTCAAGTCACAGCTGATGGCTCTCAACATTCTCAGTAAGGTCTCGGCCTGTGCTCACGAGTCAGTGCTTTAATATTGAGGATCATTTATAGCCAGACTGTGTTGGGAGTTCTCCCCCAGTGAGACAGACTGTCTGTATGTCAGTATATTCCCCGAGCGCCCACACACCTCACTCACTGGCTGATATTCTCCAGGTTTCTGACTGAAACCATCAATAAGGACAAACCTGAGCAGTCGGCACTTGTGCAGTGCGGGCACCAGACGCTGGATCCCTTCAGCTTCGATGTTACAGTGGTAGAGATTGAGGGTTTCTATGTTGTCACAGAGCTGCAACACATGCGACAGCACAGCACAGTCCAGAGGGTTCAATCTGAACCCACTAAAGTCCAGTGTCCCCACGGCTCCGAGTGTGACCTGGGCCAGAGTGTTGTTCTGAGACTCAAACAGATAGTACATCATGTTCAGCAGCTTCCTTTTACCACCTTCACTCCCTGACTGTTTAATCGCCGCCTCAATATTCACCTTCAGCCAGGAGATGGCTTCACAGACTGACGCGTTAGGTAACCGCCCCAGGATCTCCTCCAGCTGCCGGGCTGTGTGTGGCCACGAGAGACCCACAACAAACCGCAGGAAGATCTCAAAGCGCCCGTCGTTCTCCTTGTGAACCTGGTCCAGCAGCTCCACAAGGTTCCTGCGGACGGGAGTCAGGTACTGAGCGAGAGCAGCCACAAACTCCTGGACGGTGAGGTGAGGGAATGTGTACACAACTCGTCTCCCACCATCATCCTTCTCCAGAATCTCCATCATAAACCCTGAGATGAAGGTTGAGGGTTGAAGCTGATGTTGAGAGAAATGGTCATCATCGAACACAATGGTCCTGTTACAGACCCCCTCATAGGCCATCTCCCCGGCTCTCAGCATTATCTCCCGAGGGCTCTCGGTAGCTCGGGGATGGTTCTTCAGGATGTTGTAAAGGTAACTGGAGTACAGCTGTGTGATGGTTTTTGGGGGAGGCTGTTTTTTGTCTGGATGTTTGAAGATTGGCTCCAGTGTGCAGCAGAGGATCCAGCAGTAGGAAGGGTTGAAACACATGGTGTACAGGATGTCATTCTCCTTCACATATCTCAGCACTTCAGCTGCAATCTTCTCATCTGGAAAGAAGCGTCTGATGTAATCTTCCCTTCCCTCAGCGAAGAATCCCAGGATTTCCGCCCAGAGGTTGGTGTGGATGTGATCTAAAGACTCGAGGGCAGTTGGGCGGCTTGTGATCAGCACTGAACAGCCTTTCAGTACTTCCTGATGTACCAGAGAGCGCACAATGTCAGCCACGGGACAGAGGCCTTCCGGCCCCGGGCAGCTGACCCGAGGTACTGCGTTTCTTCCACTGTCTGTGAACTCAATCCTGTCCTTGAACTCGTCCAAACCATCAAACACAAACAGCAAATGTTCCGGCTTCTCCCAGATCTTGTCCAGAACATCCTGAAGATAAGGATATGATTCCAGGACCATGGTTTTCAGGTTGGACTCCCACTTTATTACGTTCAGGTCACGGAATTTGAAATGAAAGACAAAGTGGATCTGGGGATAGGCCTTCCCTGTGGCCCAGCGATACAGAATGTTCTGCACCATCGTGGTTTTCCCAATCCCTGCGATTCCACTCAGGATGGTTGTTCCGAATGTAGTTCCGAACAGCTCATCCGGTTGTATTTTCTTCATCTCCTTTCTGACATTCTTCTCTTGCCACTCCTCATGTTCTCTGCCTCTCGCCACCAGTTCATGCTCCACCAGCCTCCGCTCACGGGGAGATGAAGTGACTATTAATTCTGTGTAGCGGTCAGACAGCAGAAATGTCTTGGTCTTCTCCCGACCTCGCAGGGTGTTTACTGAAAGCTTCTCATTCTGGGAGCGGAGGGTTTCTTTGTGCTGTTTCTGAATGTCTTAAAATTGAACATCAGATCCCCTCAGTATTGCAGCACATTTATTACAATAACCCAGCAAAACAAGTGCATATATTTCAATTGATACATGAATTCACACTCATACATACACGCAAACATACATGCTCACAAACATACACACCCACAAAATAATAGTAATCCTTGCATTTGATATGTTTCCTTACCACTTCTTCGAGTCATCGTAAAGCGCTTCACAGGATATACTGCAAAATATAGTGACTGTATATTTTGTGGGCAAAAGGCATCAGCGATTTGTGACATCATTATCCCACAAACAGCTGTTGATTGATTGACCAAATTAATGTTCGATTTTGAAGAGATTGTTATCCCTGGAATGCAATCCTCAATCGACTGACAGGTGAGTTCACTTAATGCTGAGTAAAAAGAGGCGTGTGGAGAAGGGAAACTTGCCTAAGGTTTCACCCTGACCATGAATTGAACCCCAGGTTCTCTCGCTTGCACAAGAGAATGTACAATACTGAAACATATTATCCACTCCAACCAGTCCTTCAGAGTGTTCATATTGTACACAAGCCGCCCCCGTCCATATACGCCATCAACAGTCACCTCTAGACCCCTGTATTCCCTCCTTTGCTATTTACACATACAATATTAACTTTGTTAATTTGTGAAATAGTTCACATTATTAAAATAAATTAAATACAGTTGCCTTCATTTCACAGTTTACTGTGCATCCCAATGGTCTGAATTGTTTCCCATCCTCCCCCGGATCAACGTATTCCAGGTCCCCAGTTGGTGGATTTCCATGGTCTGACTTTCAAATACTTTTATGTTCTTTGCTCTCCTGAACTCTGCCACATTCACCAGCTCTTATCTGCTGCCCATACCCATCCCCTGCAAGTTCCCAACCACTGTTTTCCACTTAATTTCCGAATTGTCTTGTAAAACAAGTCGTGGAGTCCTGTCGCTCAGTGGTTAGAGCACTCACATGGCAAGCGAGAGACCTGGGTTGAATTTCAGCCAGGTCAGGGCGAAACCTTGGAGTTTCCTTACTCCATACGCCCAATAATAATCCCTCCGAAAAAAAAATAATAACAAATTGTTCATTTTCAATGCACGACTCTTTGTGGGACACTGCTGTGCGCAATTGGCTGCCGCATTTCGCCCACAAATATACAGTTATTTAACTTTACAGCATATTCTGTAAAGTGCTTTAAGATGTCGAGAAGACGTGAACAACGCTATATCAGATGCAAGGATTATAAACACTTGGTGAGTTTCATGCTTGGAGAAACGGATTTTATTTAAAAGCAAAATGTTTTCATATTTAATATCAGTTTGATGTCTCTGAAGGACTTTGTCTTCCATATCCACTTACCTCTAAGCTCCTCTGGCACCTTCTCTGCACACCAGCCCCGAAATACCTGAGTGGGAAGTCTGTTACCTGAAAATATTTAGTATCAGTCAGTTGTGAAATGAGCCTCACAGAAGAGCAAGCCTTTAATTTGGGTGTTTATTAATATCATTATGGAATACTTTCCACTTCCATGTGTAGGGGGTTGTCACCTAATTGTATCCCTTCAGCCTATATACTGGATGCAGTACCGTGTTTTGACCAATTGCCGTCAGATATCAAGTTCAGATTGAGTGTAAGCTTCTCCATTTGAATGTCGACAAGACACAACTTTCCTGCCTTGGCTCCCATCAGCTCCAGCTGAGTTTACCTGCTGGAAGCGAGCTGCACATTATGGAGACAGTGACGACCCTCTGGGTGTGGATTGATCTGCTTAGTCTCCAACTCGCTGCCTCCGCTTGACGGGTTTGGCCTCCTATTTGTCCCCCATGTCCTCAGTTCCACCATGGGTGGCTGTGCTTTCAGCCACTACGCCCCGAAGCTCTGGAGTTTTCTTCCACTATCCCCTCGCCCCCTCCTTCCTTATCTTCAGCTCACTCCTGAAGACCATCTTCTTCTATCGCGCCTGTGGTGACATTGATCCCGGCTCAATGTCGTGCTCTGCCATTGCTAAGTGCTCTGGGAGGCTAAACTGCATCAGGGGGCGCTATATTAATACAAGTTGCTGTTGTTCCTCACTTGGCTTTCCCTCACATCAGCAATATTGTCCATCTCTACCATGATGCACGGTTCCAGATACAATCCTTCACACCTTCAGCAATTTCCGGCCCAATTACAGCAATGCTTTGCTCTGTGGTCTCCTCGTCTCTTCACCTGCACAAGCTCGGGATTTTCCCCAAATCTGCAGCCCCTGCTCTCTCCCACAGCAGACTCTGGGCCTGTATCCCCACACCTGCATGACTCCACTGACTCCCCTTCCACAAGTGGATTTCCAGTTTATCCATATTTTCAAGCTTCCTATCCCTCCACGTCTTTCACATCTCTCCACGTTCCCCATCTCCACTCGTTCAAGTCCTGCATGAAAGGCTTCCTCTTAAAGGTGTGACATTGGTCATGGTGTCAGTGTCGGGTGCCTTGTCTGACTCATTCCATTACTTTGTTGCCACTTTCATGTCTACAATATTTGTTATTTACCAGATATTAAACCAGACACTTCCTCAGCTCAGATTGACCTGACACTAGTTATACCCTGGTGATTAAACGCCCATTTCCCCACAAAACCATAGCTACAAATATGAGCGTATTGCATTTCCTTCAGCTTGCATCCAAATGTGTCAAAATTCGACAACCAGCGCCCATCCTCACATCCTCCCCTCCACCCGTACCCATCCCCGCCCCCTCCCACCCCCCCACCACCCCCCAACTTCCGCCATTTATTGTTTCCTACCCTTTTCCTGGATCTCTCTCAGGATTGTCTTCAGCTGTGGTTTATTGTCCTCCATTTTCACAAAAGCTTCCCACATCCCTCGCTGCACTCGGGCTCTTGCTCCAGTCACTAAATCCATAAGATATCTCGATGCTTCCAGTCTCTGATTCCTGTCTACCAGGTGTCTGATGTGCTGTAGGAACAGAAACAAAGGTGTGACATTGCACCCACACTGCTATGAGATGAACGGCTTTATTCAATATTTTGATTTTGGAGTCAGAACTCTCTCATCTGCCCAACTTGTCAATCTTCTGTTGTAAATCAGCCGGACTTATTTAGTAAGCTTTTTGTCTCTGAGACTGAAACTTGTGGTTTCAAGAATCACGTCGAGACACTGAACACACAGTCTAGGTTGCTTCTCCAGTGCAAACCTGGGGATGTGCTGCAATTGCTGGAAGTTGTTTTCCTACAGAATAGGCGGTTCAACAAGGCCGGATTCAGCTATTTAGGTGAATGTGAATTATTTTGGGGGGCATTAACTGGGTGTCTGACACATGTGGATATCCATCACTGTTGCTCAAGTGTATGCAAACCAAGCTGAGAATTCCATACTTCACACATACACATGGAAACCCCAGAGACAGATTGTTGGAATGGAATAGCCTCTCTTTCCCTGGAGGGAGGCATCCTGCTTACATAATTCCGGAAAGTATTAGACGTAGGTTGGCAAGAGCCAAGAATTTGGGGGGGAGCCGAAAGTGAGCCCTGTTGGGGTAACTGCTGGAATCTAACGAGCTAAAACCATTCCGTTTGCCATTGATAAGCACTTCCTGATAAAATATTTGCTGCTTGACCAGGGAGGATGAAATTACCTGTTCGTTATAGGTTTAGCTACAGGGCCTTGAGGGAGTAAACCCCACTTACCTACAACCCCCCACCCACTCCCCCCAGAAGCTGAACAATCATTAACTGGTTGTTATTATTATTATTATTGTATTTGTAAAGCTATATTTTTGAGCTAAGGGTTTTTAAAGCTTTTTAATTAATCGCTATATACTTCCAGAATATCAACTGCTCGTAATCCTTTAATAAGGTGGGTTTGATTTGAGATCTCGCTCAGCAGCGGTTAAACGTATCTTACCGGTTGAGGTCAGCTTCCGATTGCATTTCTTATTTTTCTAGGAAGATGTTCATTCCTCTGAGAAAATGAGCAATCAGGTCCTTAACCATAGATCTGAGACCGGAAACGTTATACACTCAGACACCTTCCTATTTCAAGGCTGAGAAACAAGCAGGCTGGGGAAGGCTGGAAAATAAAAGTTGTCCATCTATCTTTCTCCTTACCATTTCTTTTTTCAAGGGAAAACAGCCTGCTGGGGGTTGCTTGCAGTTTGCCAAGTGTGATGGCTATCTCTTTTGCAAGGGGAGGAGGAATTAGAAACTATTAAAAGAAAGCTGTATCTATGAAATGGTTGGAGTGGACTTGGGAGTTGACGATTCTTCCCAGCTGGACCTGGTCATATGGATTTAATGTATTTTCTCAGTTCGAGCTTGTGTGACTTACTGAACAACCTTTGGATTATTAAACAATCATAAGAACATAAGAATTAGGAGCAGGAGTCGGCCATTCGGCCCCTCGAGCCTGTGCCCCACCATTCGATAAGATGATGGCTGATCTTCTGACCTAACTCTGATTACCTCCTATTCCCATATCTCTTATTCCCTCTATATTTTAAAAATCTTTCAGGCTCAGCCTTGAAAATGTTCAAGGACTGAGCATCCACAGCCTACTGGGGAAGTGAATTCCATAAATTCACTGCCGTCTGAGTGAAGAAATGTTTCCTCAACACTGTTCTGAAAGGCTGACTTTAATTTTAAGACTGTCATATCAGCCGTCTTCATCTGAATCTCTTAGATATTAGAGCTTTCCATCATTACGTGGATAGCTCAGATATACAAACAGTAATCCTCCCATTTGACATTATAGTTTATCATATTATTGAAACACCGCAATGCACTTTGCAGAAATTATTATAAAATGTATACATTTTGTTTTAATTGTCTATATTGTCAGCAGATGAACCTAATTGCACAATTAGAAATTGATGGTTGTATCACATTCTCGCTCCTGGTCTAGTGAAATGTTTGTTGAGGTCACTTGAATGCGTGATTGGAATCAATTTCCCTAATCAACGTAACATGTGAGACCGGGCTGTGCACTCTGAACTTTTAATTAATTTTAATGTTGCTCAACTTACCGCAAACTCTCTGCCTCTCAGCAGTTTCTCCAGCACCGATGTCAAGTCCTCCAGCAGATCATCCATCACCTCCAGTCTCTGCCTGAAGAACCATGTCACCATGTGCAGCTCAGAGTCACTGTAACTTTTCAGAATTTGTCTGATTGCAGTTTTGCCGTCATCTGACAATATATAAGGTACATGTGAAAGTCAGTGAGAGCATTGAACATAATTACTACATTGGATGAAGGAGAAGTCTGTGGGGAAGGAGGCCTGAATGCAATCCAAAGCACCATAGAGCAGAAGGCAGGGTAAGCGGGGAAGAAGCAGAATAGGAACATTGTTGTCATCAATAACAGGATCGAGGGGATCCTCTGTAGTCCAGATCGAGAGCCCAGGAGGGTCTGTTTTCTTCCCGGTGTTAGGGTAAGAGATATTTCAACGCAGTTGGACAGGAACGTAGAAAGGGAGGGGATAAAAACCAGTTGTCGTTATCCATGCGGGAACCAATGAAGTAGGGAAGAGGAAGCAAGAGGTCCTGCTGAGGGAGTATCCAGAGCTGGGGATGAACTAAAAAAAGGACAATCTGTGCATTGCTACCCGAGCCATGTGCTAATTGGCAGAGATCAACAGTTCAGGGAAATGAATTTGTGGTGTGAGGAGCAGAGGCACCAGTTTATGGGACACTGGCAACAGTACTTGGAGAGGAATGTATTCCGCTTCTGGGATGGGCTACACTTTAACTGGGATGGGACCAAGGTTCCAGCGAGAAGGATCAAAAAGACTGTTGGAAACCAGTCAAGTGCTAAGGCTGTTTTGGGAATCAATAACCAAAACATAAAGCAACGAGATGATGAGAGCAACAGTCAGAGTGTATATAGTGATGAATACATAAATACTACAAGAAGAAACAAGCTAATAGAAAGTTACCACAAAAATGTATAACACGTTAAACAGTTTGAGAAGAACATCGTCGGGGCATATAGGCATTTCGGGGACAGTTATCCAAATAAGAATTATTTCCACAAATACACGTAGTGTAAGAAATAAAACAAGTCGATTAGAAGCACAAAGTCAGCTTGAAGGGTAGGATGTATTAGCTATTGTTATTTTCTGGGTGGGACTCGGAGCTAAATATTCCAGGCCATAAGATCTTT
>NW_024704857.1:70463-101364 GCF_018977255.1 Callorhinchus milii
ATAGCGCTATCGGTAGCTGTTAAGATCCGGAGGTACTTGGACGTTGTATAAATGGTGTTGCAATTCTCGCGCCCTTTCCTCCTGCCTCCAGTCCCTGAGCACACTCTCCTCCTCCTGCCCCCAGCCCACCACTTCCACTGCCTCCTTCCCTGCCCTCCCAGCCCGAGCACACTCCCTCCTCCTGCCCCCAGCCCCATTCCACTCCCTCCTCATTCCCCCCAGCCCACTCCCTCCTCCTGCCCCGCAGCCCCAGCGTTCCTTCCACTCAGTTACTGGTTAGAGCCTCTCTGAAGCCCAGAGAGGCAATGGTGTGTTTGTGGAAACACTGCTGTTTGTCTGTTAATAAAAATATAAACTGCAGGTCTGGGCTATGTGGGTAACGCACTGATTTAGTGCCCACAAGTGAACTCAACAAAACATGGTTTTACAACTCGAATTAACAGTATTTGCACCAAATCCACATTCTCAACCGTCCGATGGTCAGTGAAACAAACAGCTCCAGTTTGAGCTGTTGCTGTATGTTTGTGGCATATTTGAGCTGTGTTTAATTTACTTGTCATTTTTGCCCTTTGCTCTCGTGCTGTGACTGTCAGCAGCAGAGAGGAACGAGAGGCTGTGAGATCAGCTCTGCACATCCCTCTGTGGTTACATTTCCGAGTAACTGATTTCCTGTTTCTTTCTGCACAATTAATAAGAGACAAATGTAGAATAAGAAGCTGATGTTTTACTTGTTGACTGAAAACCCTCTGACATCTCACTGTGGCCAACTATGGAGCAGGGAGGGCAGTGCCCACACTGTGTGTTCTGCCTGTCTCGGGATGTGTGTCTGTGTGTGTGAAGGGAGTGCAGTGCCCACCCACGCTGTGTGTTTTGCCTGTCTCGGGCTGTGTTTGACACCAGCAGCAGTTAGTGTATGTGTGTGCTTCTCTATCTGTGTTTTGCTGTGTATTTCTCTCTTTCTGTATGCATCTCTGTCTGCCTCTCAGCCTCTGTAACTGTTTGTTTGTGTCACAGTCTCACTGACTGCGTGTGTGCATCTTGTTTGTCACACAACTCAACTTTCTGCCATACATCAGTTCCATGTCTACCTTCCGCCACCTCCGTAACATTACCCACCTTTGCCCCCGCCTCACCTCTCAGGCCATATTTTTATCTCTCTGTATTTCTCTCTCTATGTTTGTCTGTGTGTGTGAATTTCTCTCTCCCTCGCTGTATTCCAGTCAGTTACTGGTTATTGTGTCACATTGTGGCCTGGGGATGTCATTGTGTTTTTGTGGAAATGCTGTTGTTTCTCCATTAATCAAGAAATAAACTGCAATACCCACACTGTGCTCTGCTTCCAGGGCTGCATTTCACACCAGCATTGAATCTCGCTCTGTATCTGTGTGTATGTGTCTGTGTATGTATCTGTTTGGGTGTGTGTTTGTCTCTCTGCCCACACTGTTTGCTCTGCCCATACCGGACTTTGAGTGTGTGTGTAGAGGGCAGTACCTACAGTGTGTGCTCTGCCTGTCCTGTGCTGAGTTTGATACCCGCAGCAATGAAGCAGCCGCTCCTGACTATCAGCTGTTAGTTTACATCAGTGGATCCAACTGGGGGCCCACACGCTAATCCCACTCAAGAAACATTTCAACTTTGGTTCCCCAATACCCACACCCTGTCCACCACTTCCACTCCCACCTATACCTTCCCCAACCAACTCGCCTGCGCTCCATCCCCAAACATGCACCTCTTTCCCCTCAC
The DNA here is from genome assembly GCF_018977255.1 of Callorhinchus milii. NCBI lineage: Eukaryota > Metazoa > Chordata > Chondrichthyes > Chimaeriformes > Callorhinchidae > Callorhinchus > Callorhinchus milii. Next base: position 72,207 of record NW_024704857.1, read on the forward strand.
AGACCCCCTCCCTTACCCAAGCCCACCCTTCTCCACCTGCAGATCCTCCTCCTTTGCAATCCTCTCCGCTATGCCCATTTCAGGATTCCCTGCGCCCTGTGACTGGTCTGCCCTTCCAGGTCCTGCCCTTGGGCCAGGCTGGGATGTGCTATTGACAGCAGTGGTGCCCTGCAATACTGCGGCTCCCCCTGACTCAAGAACTGGACTAGAGACTGTAACAGAGGGCTGGTTTGATTCCCACATCCCATTGCCAGGCATGTTACATTGAAGCCAGTTCAGCACCAACGAGACTCTTCTATAACAAGAACAAGAATAACAACAGCAACAACAAGATTACATTTGTGTAGCGCCTTTCACGTCGGGAGGATGTCCCAATGCGCTGACACAGATACAGGGCGGGATTCTTTACTGTGAGGCTCTGGAATATCAGGGATAGTGTGGCATAGAGGTTGATGTGCCAGAAGTCTGAAACAAAAATGGATTGTATAATTTGATGGCAGAATGCTCTTTCTCTATAGATGGCAATTGGGGCGTAGGATCTTCTTTATTCAAACCAATCAGATGCTTCCAGCACACTGATAGGAACTGCAGCCAACCATGGTTCAGAGAGGAGATTCTGTTACCAGTAGTTGGTCAGACAGACAGACAGCAGCACATTTGTAGATTACTGTGTCTGAGGCAGAAACATCAAGTGAACACATCCTTTTCTCTGAACAGGAAATCGATAGCTCGGAGAGCGAGAGGCCAGGAGGAGGGAATTCACTCCCGTCAACAACTGGGCACTAAGAGCAGCACCGAGGTAGGCTCAGGGCATTAATTATCTCAACGTCATTTACATTAATGTTTAACCTCAGCACCAGGTCACTTTTGATCTGCAGATTTTTGGAGTCCTGTAGCTGATAACACGAACATAAATTTACATGGCGCCCTTCACGCGGGGTAGCGTCCTGGAGCGCTTGACAGTGATGGAGTCTGAACCCAAATTAAGGGGAGAGGGAGGGATAGGTGACCATTAGCACAAACAAAATGGAAGGCGATTAGGCACAACTTGAAGGTGAGGAGGGAATGGGCACCAAAACTGTAACGCAGGCCCGGGGGGAGTGGGGGGGGGATTTGGGAGGGGAAACTTGGAGGCCGGAGCCAGCCACGTGGAGACAGTGGTTTGCAGAGTAGTGTGGGGGAGCGTGTGGTGGTGGTTAAGCTTTTCGTACACTGAGGGTATTGCGAGGGGATTAAATGATTTGAAAGATGAGTGAGAGGATCTTGAAACAGAAGCTGAAAGCTTGGTTGTTAGAGCACAGGCAACATAGCACTCCCCTCCCAAACAAGACCTGGGTTCAATTCCCTGGCCGGTCAAAACTTTAAGCAAGATTCTTCACTGGACACACCTCTCTTTACCGAGCTGTTTGTAGGAACTCACTTGTTAGTTAATTGGTGGATTGCTTTCTGTAGGTAATAATCCATTCTGTGTCTCTTTGTCTATCTAGATCTCCTTCTGTCTTTGTGTGCCTTTATGTGCATCTGTGTCTCTCTCCCTCGCTCTGTATCTATGTCTGTGTATACCTCTGTGGTGTGTGTCTGCATATATCTGTTTGTGTGTGTTTCCCTATTTCTGGTTCTGTGTGAGTCTGTATTTGTATCTCTCTCCGTATGTGTTTAACTCTCTGTCTGTCTATGTGTGTTTCTCTCTCTGTGTATCCCTATCTGTCCCTATCTGTGCAAATGTTCATATCTATATCAAACTCTCTTTGGCTGTATGTATCTCTCTCTCTCTCTTCCTGTGCGTGTCTTTGTATTACAGTCAGTTTTTGGTTACTGACTCTCAATGCGGCCTCGAAACGAAATGGTTTATTTATGGAAACGCTTTTGTTTCTCTGTTAATAAAGGTATAAACTGCGGTTCTGGCATTGTGGGTAACGCACCCACTATGTTGGCACAAGTGAACTCAATACAACATGGTTTTACAGGTTAAATTAGGAGGATTGATGCCAAATCTACATTCTCAAACGTCCGATTCTCAGTGAATCAAATGGCTCTATTTTGAGCCGTTGCTATACATTTATGTTATGTTTAAGCTGTTTTTCATATTGTTATTGCCCTTTTCTTTCGTGCTGTGACTATCAGCAGCAGAGAGGAAGCAGAGGCAACGAGTTCAGCTCTGCACATCCCTTGTGGTTAGTTCACCCAGCGCCTGGTTTCCTGTTTTCTCGTACAAGCATTGAGACAGATGCAGAACAAGAAGCTGGGTCTGCAGTTGTTGACTGAAAATGCTCTGACTTCTCACTGTGGCCAACTATGGAGCAGGGAGGGCAGCTCCCACACTGTGTCCTCTGCCGTCCCGGGCTGTGTGTGACAGCAGCAGTATTAAAGTGTGTCTGTATCTGTGTATGTGTTTGTGCGTGTTGTGAAACTCCATGAATCTGTCTCTCTCTCTGTGTCTCTGTAAGTCTCTGTCTGCGTGTGTATCTTTCTACATGTATATCTCTCTGTACATCTTGTTTGTATCTCACTGTGTGTGTCTGTGTTTGAGTGTGTATGTGTATGCGCTTTAGTGCATGTGTTTGTGTTTATGTGTATATGGGTGGATGCCTGTAGGTGTATTTGGCCCTATGTGTGCGTATGTACCTGTGTGTGTGCATATGTATATGTGTGTGCATGCGTCTGTGTGCATATGTGTCTGTGTACGAGTGTCTGTGTGTAAGTGTGAGCGTTAGTGTGTGCGCATGGCATTGGTGGCACACGCCAGGCTTTACCAGGCCTCAGTGGTCCAGAGTAGGCATTGTGTGCTATCCAGGCCTGTGACAGCTATGTTAAAATTTTGGGAGAGACACAAACGTCACATCACGTTCAGAAACTTTCTCTGTGTGTCTCTCTGTCCCTCTTTCTGTGCCTATATGTGTGTGTTTATCTCTCTCTGTGTGTACCTCTCTCGCTGTCAAATTGTGTTGGTTTGTGAGCGTATCTCTCCCTGGATCTGATTCTCTGTGTTTGTGTGTGAGGGTATTTCTGCGTCTCTGTCTCTGTCTCTCTATGCCTGTGTGTATCTGCGTGTGTATGTCACCCTCTCTTTACCAACGTGTGTGCATATCTCTGTGTCTGTCACTCTATCTATCTGTGTGTGAATATATCTCTCTATATATGTATGTATCTCACTGTATGTGTGTGTGTCTCTCTCTCTCTCTGCATGTGTGTATCTCTGTCTCTCACGTCTCTGTATCTGTATGTTTGTATGTGTATGTATCTCTCACTATCGCCCCCTTCTCTCTCACTCTTTCTCTCTCTCTCTGGCAATTGTCCTTTTTCTACCTGTGTGATTCTCTCTCTCGATGAATGCCGGCGTATATCTCTCTCTGTGAGTCTCCGTGTCTCTCTCTGTTTATATTTATCACTGTCATTCTGGCTGTGCGTCTGTGTGTGTGTAGATATGGAGGTGCTGGCACACACCAGGCTTTAACAAGACTCCATTGCTGAGAGCAGACATTTTGTTGTATCCGGGCCTGTGACAGCCATTTTGAGGGGCTGTTTCTCTATTAATAACGATGTAATCTGCAGCTCTGGGCTGTGTGGGTAACGCTCTGATTGTGGTGAAACGGACAAATTCAACACAACATGGTTTTTCAGCTCAAATTATCAGGATATATACCAAACCTACATTTACAACTGTCCGATTGTCAGTGAAATAAATGGCCCCAGTTTGAGCTGTTTGTACGTGTTTATAGTATACTTGAGCTGTGTTTGATTTACATGTTGTTTTTGCCCTTTGCTCTCGTGCTGTGACTGTCAGCAGCAGAGAGGAACAAGTGGCTGTGAGTTCAGTACTGCACGTACCTTGTGGTTAGTTGTCCCAGCGACTGGTTTCCTTTCTTTCTGTAAAAATAATGAGACGGATAATATCATTTAATCATAGAATGATAAAGCACAGGAAAAGGCCATTTAGCCCATCGCGTCTGCGCCAGCTCCTGAACGAGCAATTCAACTCAACCCCACTGTCCGGCTTTCTCTCCATAGCCTGCAATCCTGTCCTCCCCAAACACCCATCTATTTCTCTCTTGAAAGTTGTTTTTGAATAGGCTTCCACTACACCTTCAGAGAATCCATTCCTGATTCGAACAATTCGCTGGTGAATAAAGTTTTCCCAACTTCCCCTCAGTTTCTTTTGACAACTACCTAAAATCGTTGACCTCGGAATATTGACTCACATGCTGTGGAAACAGTTGTTCCCGTTTCAACCTATGAAATCCTTTCACGATCTTTATAACCTCTATTAGATCCCATCTTAATCTTCTCTGCTCGAGGGAGAATAATCCTTGTTTCGCTAACCTCTCCTTATAACTGAGGTCCTTCCTTCTTGGCACCATCTTGGTAAACCTCATTTGCACACTGTCCAATGACCTAACGTCTTTCCTAAATGCAGTGACAACAACTGAAGGCAAACTCCAACTGAGGCCAAACCAGCAACTTATAAATATTCAATATAACCTCCTCACTTTTGAATTCTATGTCCCTGACAGACTGCCTGTCAGACATCAAGTCCTGGAAGAGTGCAAACTTCCTACAGTCGAACGTGGACAAGTGTGAGGTCCTCCTGATTGGCTCGCGCCAGCGCCTCAGCACCTCAGGCTCTGGCAGCACCAACCTCCATGGTTGCACACTTCAACTCACCAGCCAGTCAGGAACCTTTGTGTCTTGTTCGAGCATCCATTCTCTTTTCTTCCCCACATCCAAGCCATGACCCGCTCTGCCTTCCGTCACTGCCGTAACATCGCCCGACTCCGCCACTACCTCACGCCTCAGGCCGCTGTACTCTTGTTCAAGCCTTCATCAACTCCAGGATCGACTATGCAAAGGTTTTGCTTCTTGGCCTTCCAAACTCCTCCCACAGCCGCCTGCAGGTAATCCACAACGAGCTCTGCAGCCCTTGTCGGCTCCTGAACTAAACTCCGTGACCCCATATCCCCACTCTCGCACTACTCTACAGGCTCCGTATCCTTCAGATGATCCAATGTAAGATCCTGGTCCTCAAATACAATGCTCTCCATGGTCTCGCCCCGCCCTAACTGCGAACACCTAATCCTCTTCCAACCCACCGTTTCTCCCCGTTAAACCGGCTCCGGCCTGCTCCACATCCCACGACCCATCTGCCCCACCATTGGCGGGAGAGCCTTCATCAATCCTCTCCGTTGTATCATCGCGGAGCTCAATTAAGTTTGTCTGCAGCAAAACTGTTTTGAATGTCATTAATTAGCTAATGATTTTCTAAGCCAAGATTAATTTTGTCCCCGATTGGTGTCTCTAGAAGTTTCCCCACCACTTACATTAGGCTGACTGTCCTTATCTCTCTCTCCTTTATTGAAAATGGATATAATAGTTGTAGCCCTTCAGTCCTCAGGCTCTACTCCGATACCCAAGGAGGATCGAAAGATTGTGTACAGAGGATCCGCTGTTTCCACCCTAAATATCCTCAGCAATCTTGGATGCATTTCATCTTTTAATTACCTTCTCTATCTATCTTCATCCTATTCAATATATCTGGCGCCTCCTAATTTATCGTGACTCAGCGTCTTCTTTTGTGAAGAAAGAAGTGAAGTAGTCATTCAGTACCTCAGCCGTGCCCTCTGACTCCATTTGAAGTTTTCCTTTTTGGTCGCTAATTGGACCCACCCTTCTTATGATCATTCTTTTACTCTGTATGTGATGGTTGATTCCTTTTGCCGTTTTTCAGTATTTATTTTGTTTCCTTTTGAAAGCCAATATGAATTCTGCCTCAACCATTGCTCCCATAGGACATTCCAGATTCTCACTGATTTGTGCATGAAAAAAGTTCTGCTGATCTGTACCAATTTCCTGTCTGTTTGTACCTCTGGCACAGTTAATACACCTTCTGGGGTATATCTTATCTAATATTTACAGCTTGAATGTGTATCACTTGGCTCAGTTGGTAGTTCTATGGCCTCTCAGTCAGAAAGTTGTGGTTCTAAACCCGACAACCCATGAGGAAATTTGAGGAAATCCAAGAGCTGCTGTGGACACAGGTGCACATGACAGGAAGCACGAGGAACAATGACAGTCAATGCATTAGCTGTAGATCTGTGTCACCACATGAACAATCTGTAACTCATTCCATTTAATACTGATCTCTGTTACAGGATGGAAGGCTCCAGTTCTTCAGCAGCCCCTGTACAGAGCAGCACACGGCAAAGCAGTCAGGCCTCAGCTTGTTCCACAACAAGGGCTGTGGAACGGGAAAGAGATCGTCCACCAGAGAGAACAAGAGCTGGTGGTATTCGGCAAAAAGGTGGGAGCAGTTATGGAACCTGTTTTTCAATCCAGTTGTTTATCCACCACCTGCAGATTTTCCTGTAGCACCCGCACTGTCTCGTGTTGTTCCTCAGGGCTCTGTCCTTGATCCTCCAATCAACATCTACACGCCCTCTCTTGGCATCATCAGTAGGCATAAGAAATGCTAAACGAGAAAAATGCCAAGGTCCATCTACTTCGCCCACATATGTTATGGTCACTTCGCTTTAGTCTATTTGTGAAGCGTTTTGAGATGTCGAGAATACTTGAAAAGCGCTATATCAAATAAAAGGATTATTATTTATTATATTGCTTCACCTTCCACCTTCTTGGTGGTCGAATGCCCATATATCCTGTATTACCTCTGTACTATATCCCATAATGTTATTTCCTGTGTTTGTAGGAATCAACATTTCCTGCTTCAACAGTCTCCCTTGGAAGCCTATTCCACAACTTCACTACTCTCTCTCTGAAATAGTTTTTGCCTACGTTTGTTCTGAATTTAACCCCAAACAATCTCAGGCCATGTCCTCTGTTTTTTTGCCATTCTGGAGAAGTTGCACACGTCTCTTATGATCTATATTCTTTAGCGATTTTGGAAACTTAAAGAAAGCAATCAGTTCGCCTCTCCATATTCTCTTTTCCAGGGTGAACATGGCCAGTTTACTAAGTCGCTCATGATAATGCAGTCCCTCCATTCCCTCAATCATTTTCGTCGCACTACTTTGTATCATCTCCTATTTCTGCAATATCCGTTACTACGACGTCCAGAAATGTATGCATTGCTCTAAGTGTAGTCTTACCAATTGATTCATACACTGACAGGTTTACCACACTATTTCGGCTTGTTATTGATCTTTTGATGCATCCCAACATCGGGTTCGCTTTACTCATTGTCATAGAGCATTATTGGGAGAGCTTAATGTATTGTCAATCAGATCTATCAGATCCTTTTCATTTACCATATCATTTTCCTTCCGTTCAAATACTAGTCGCTTACTGGATTTTCTGTCCCCATGTGAATCACTTCACATTTCTCCACACAAAATCTCACCTGGGACATAGAGTATAGCAACAGGAGCAGGCCGTGAAACCCTTAGAGCCTCTTTCACCATTTAATTAGATCTTGGTTGATCTGCACCTCAACTTGTCCTTTCAATTCCAATTTCCCGCTTTCTTTCGATATCACATAATAACATAACCTACCGAAAATCTATTATAGTCTCTTTTGAGGGTGTTGCTGGATCCATTTGGTGGAAGAATTCTTGACTGCTTCCATGCTTTGAGTGAAAATATTCTTCCCTATTTCACTCCAAAATGGCCTGGTTCTAATAGTAAGGCTATGTCCCTTTCATCTTCTGTTTATCATCTTAAATTACTGAATCAAATCCTCCCTCAATCTTCTAAATGTAAGGGAATACAATCCAAGATTAAGCAGTCTTTCCTCGTAACTTAATCATTTTTGGCCTGATCACATTCTGGTGAACCTGCGCTGCACCCCCTCCAGAGCCAATATATTATTCCTCTGGTGTGACGCTCAAAACAGAACACAGTCTCCAGGTGGTGGAGATTCCCTTTGTGTCTTTCCACTCCCTTCTCCACAACTTACTGAGCCTCCTAGCTTAGTGTACCATCTCAGATATAACACTTTCTATTCCTTCTTCCAAGTTATTTACATATTATATCTATATATTGTGCAACAAAACAAAATTACATTTATAGTGCGCCTTTAACGTTGTATATAATAATAATAATAATCCTTGCATTTGATATAGCGCTTTTCACATCGGAACGACGTCCCAAAGCGCTTCACATAACATACTGTAAAATGAATTCACTGTAAATTTGTGGGCGAACGCGGCAGCCAATTGCGCACAGCAATGTCCCACAAACAGTCGTAGATTGAAAATGACCAATTTTATTTTTTTGGAGTTTTGGAGGGATTATTATTAGGCTCTGTGTGGAGTAAGGAAACTTACCCAAGGTTTCTCCCTCTGTCTGGAATTGAACTCAGTTCTCTCGCTTGCAACGCGAGTGCTCTAACCACTGAGCTACAGGACTCCACAATGGTGAATAGCTGTATATTTGGTAAAGGTAATAGCTGACGTCCCAGTACCGATTGTTGGGGGACACTTCTTTCACTTCCTGCCCATCCGAGAATATCCACTTTATCCCTGCGCTCTGTTTCCTGCCTCCGAACAAATTGCCAAGCCACCTCACAAGGTTACTTGGAACTCCATGCGCTTCGTTTTACGCTAATAATCTTATGTGGGGAACCTTATCAAGCTCAACAACATCTATAGACACTCTTATCCAGCATTTTAGTGGACTCCACAAAAAATTCAACTAGATTAGTCAGAGACGATCTACCCTTCACAAACCCATGCTGACTCTCTTTGACCAGCTCATACCTGTCCAAGTGTTCAGTCTCTTTTTCCCTGATGATGGATTCCTGTATTTTTCCTACTGATGTTAAGCTGACAAGCCTGTAGTTTCCTGGTTTCTCCCGCCCTCCCTCCCGATGTAAATGGGTGACTTTCACAATTTTCCTATGCAGGAGCACACTTCCCAACCTAGTGAGTTTGGGTAAATTATGATGGATGTAACTGCAATCTCCTCTCCTATTTCCTGAATCCTTGTTGGAAACTATTGTGTCCTGGAGAATTATCTGCCTTCAGTTTCATTGTTTTCGCCATTACCATTATTATTTATCTTCATTTTATTATGGTTTCACTTTGACTTATGTTTAGGTTTCCCTGTACGACTGGGACTTTGTCCTCTTCCCCTACTGTAAATCCGGTAGCAAAGTATTTATTTAACGAACCATTTCGTTACTTTCCACCAGAGTCTTAACTACATCTGACTTTGACGGGCCCGCATTAACGTTAACCACTCACTCTCTTTCTCTTAGTTATATTTATGAAAGCTTTCACTATTTGTTTTAATATCTATTGCAAGTTTTTTTTCATATTCCCTTATTGCTCCTCTTATTAATTTCTTTATATCCCTTTTGTTGCCTTTTGAATTTATCCAAGTCCTCTGCATTCCCACTTTTTCCCTGCATTTGCGAAAGCCTTTTCTCTTAGCTTGGTACAGTCTCTAACCGCTTTTGTCCACCATGGTTGCTTAACTACACGATTGGAGCTTTTGCATTTTAGAGCTATGTACTTGTTCTGTTTTGTATCAAATACTATTTTGAATAATTCTCATTGTTTTTCTGCAGGTTTCCCAAATTACGTTGCAGCCCAGTTTACTGTGGTTCATTTATTTCTCATCCCATTGATGTTTATCATGGAATCATAGAATTATAGAGAACAGAAGTAGGCCATTCGGCCCATCGTGTCTATGTCGGCTCTTTCAAAAGAGCTTTTCCAAATCAATCCCACTTCCCTTCTCTCTCTGCCCATAGCCCTGCAGCTTGTCCTCCCCAAATAGTTATTGACATCTCTCTTAAAAGTTGCTATGTATTCGGCTTCTACACCATTTCATTGCCTTGGGACGTACTCCTGACGTGATAGGCGCTACCCAAAGTAATCTTGTTGTTGTTTCAGGCAACGCCTTCTGTATCTGAACACCTCGCGGCTCCCTTGACTTAAATTTAAAACCTTGGTTTGGGAATCTTCCTCCTCCCTCTCAAAGCTAATGTCAAATTCAGTCATATTATGATCAATATTTTCAAGATGTTTCCTTACTGTCAGATTGTTAACTGGTTCTGGATCTTACTAATCACCAAATCCAGTGGCATGTTACTTTGTTGGATCTGAAACATATTGTTGGAAACACTGTCCTGAATACATTCTAGAAATGTGTTGCCTTTATGACTTGAGGTGTATTGCTTCTTTCTCCCAGTCGATGTGCAAATTTAAATCTCCCATTAAAACCACCTTGTTTCTGCTACATGTTTCCCTGATCTCCATATTTATACATTTCTCCATTATATCGTGACTCTCTCGAGATATGTACACTACGTTTGCATAGTTTTACATCATTTGTTGTTCCTTAATTCTACCCACAGTCTCTCCACAACCTGATCGCGCTAACTGATATCTTTCCTTTTGCACTGCTGCAATAGGGCCTTTTTTTCCATATTGCTACTCCTCCTCCTGTCCATTTGTCCCTGTTTTTCAAAGGTCTTATGGCCTGGAATATTTAGCTCCAAGTCCTGCAAAGGATATAACAATAGCTGATAAACTCCAACCTTCAAGCTGACATTGTGCTGGTAATTCACTTGTTTTATTGCTTATACTACATCTATTTGTGGAAATAACTCTTATTTGGGTAACTGTCCCCGACATGCCTATATGCCCTGACGATATTCATCTCAGACTATTTGACGTGTTACACATTTTTGTGATAACGTCCTATTAGCTTATTTCTTCTTGTAGTATTTATGTCTCAATCACTGTATGCATTCTGACTGTTGCTCTCATCATCTCGTTGCTTTATGTTTTGGTTATTGATTCCCAAAACACCCCTCCCCTTTACTGGTTCAAACCTTTTTCTACAGTCCTGTTGATCCTTCTCGCTGGAACCTGGGTCCCAGCCGACTTAAAGTGCAGCCCGTCCCAGCAGCGAAGTTCATTCCTCTCCCAGTACTGTTGCCAGTGTCCCACAAAATGGAGCCCCTGCACCTCACACCACACATTCATTTCCCTGATCTGTTGATCTCAGCCGATTAGCACATGGCTCGGGTGGCAATGCGCAGATTGTCCTGTTTTTTAGTTCATCCCCAGCTCTGGATACTCCCTCAGCAGGACCTCTTGCTTCCTCTTCCCTACGACATTGGTTCCCGCGTGGATAACGACAACTGATTTTTATCCCCTCCCTTTCTACGTTCCTGTCCAACTGCGTTGAAATATCCCTTACCCTAACACCGGGAAGAAAACAGACCCTCCTGGGCTCTCGATCTGGACTACAGAGGATCCCCTCGATCCTGTTATTTATGACAACAACGTTCCTATTCTGCTTCTTCCCCGCTTACCCTGCCTTCTGCTAGTGCTTTGGATTGCATTCAGGCCTCCTTCCCCACAGACTTCTCCTTCATCCAATGTAGTAATGATGTTCAATGCTCTCACTGACTTTCACATGTACCTTATATATTGTCAGATGACGGCAAAACTGCAATCAGACAAATTCTGAAAAGTTACAGTGACTCTGAGCTGCACATGGTGACCTGGTTCTTCAGGCAGAGACTGGAGGTGATGGATGATCTGGTGGAGGACTTGACATCGATGATGGAGAAACTACTGAGAGGCAGAGAGTTTGCGGTAAGTTGAGCAACATTAAAATTAATTAAAAGTTCAGAGTGCACAGCCCGGTCTCACATGTTACGTTGATTAGGGAAATTGATTCCAATCACGCATTCAAGTGACCTCAACAAACATTTCACTAGACCAGGAGCGAGAATGTGATACAACCATCAATTTCTAATTGTGCAATTAGGTTCATCTGCTGACAATATAGACAATTAAAACAAAATGTATACATTTTATAATAATTTCTGCAAAGTGCATTGCGGTGTTTCAATAATATGATAAACTATAATGTCAAATGGGAGGATTACTGTTTGTATATCTGAGCTATCCACGTAATGATGGAAAGCTCTAATATCTAAGAGATTCAGATGAAGACGGCTGATATGACAGTCTTAAAATTAAAGTCAGCCTTTCAGAACAGTGTTGAGGAAACATTTCTTCACTCAGACGGCAGTGAATTTATGGAATTCACTTCCCCAGAAGGCTGTGGATGCTCAGTCCTTGAACATTTTCAAGGCTGAGCCTGAAAGATTTTTAAAATATAGAGGGAATAAGAGATATGGGAATAGGAGGTAATCAGAGTTAGGTCAGAAGATCAGCCATCATCTTATCGAATGGTGGGGCACAGGCTCGAGGGGCCGAATGGCCGACTCCTGCTCCTAATTCTTATGTTCTTATGATTGTTTAATAATCCAAAGGTTGTTCAGTAAGTCACACAAGCTCGAACTGAGAAAATACAGTAAATCCATATTACCAGGTCCAGCTGGGAAGAATCGTCAACTCCCAAGTCTACTCCAACCATTTCATAGATACAGCTTTCTTTTAAGCAACCCCCAGCAGGCTCTTTTCCCTTGAGAAAAGAAATGGTAAGGAGAAAGATAGATGGACAACTTTTATTTTCCAGCCTTCCCCAGCCTGCTTGTTTCTCAGCCTTGAGATAGGAAGGTGTCTGAGTGTAAAACGTTTCCGGTCTCAGATCTATGGTTAAGGACCTGATTGCTCATTTTCTCAGAGGAATGAACATCTTCCTAGAAAAATAAGAAATGCAATCGGAAGCTGACCTCAACCGGTAAGATACGTTTAACCGCTGCTGAGCGAGATCTCAAATCAAACCCACCTTATTAAAGGATTACGAGCAGTTGATATTCTGGAAGTATATAGCGATTAATTAAAAAGCTTTAAAAAACCCTTAGCTCAAAAATATAGCTTTACAAATACAATAATAATAATAATAACAACCAGTTAATGATTGTTCAGCTTCTGGGGGAGTGGGTGGGGGGTTGTAGGTAAGTGGGGTTTACTCCCTCAAGGCCCTGTAGCTAAACCTATAACGAACAGGTAATTTCATTCTCCCTGGTCAAGCAGCAAATATTTTATCAGGCAGTGCTTATCAATGGCAAGCTGTATGGTTTTAGCTCGTTGGATTCCAGCAGTTACACCAACTGGGCTCACTCTTGGTTTCCCTCCAAAGTCTTGGTTCTTGCCAACCTACGTCTAATACTTTCCGGAATTATGTAAGCAGGTTGCCTCCCTCCAGGGAAAGTTAGGCTATTCCATTCCAACAATCTATCTCTGGGGTTTCCATGTGTATGTGTGAAGCATGGAATTCTCAGCTTGGTCTGGATACTCTTGAGCAACAGTGTCATACACTCAGTTAATGCCCCTCAAAATATTTCACATTCACCTAAATAGCTGAATCCGGCCTTGTTGGACCGCCTATTCTGTAGGAAAACAACTTCCAGCAATTGCAGCACATCCCCAGGTTTGCACTGGAGAAGCAACGTAGACTGTGTGTTCAGTGTCTCGACGTGATTCTTGAAACCACAAGTTTCAGTCTCAGAGACAAAAAGCTTACTAAATAAGTCCGGCTGATTTACAACAGAAGATTGACAAGTTGGGCAGATGAGAGAGTTCTGACTCCAAAATCAAAATATTGAATAAAGCCGTTCATCTCATAGCAGTGTGGGTGCAATGTCACACCTTTGTTTCTGTTCCTACAGCACATCAGACACCTGGTAGACAGGAATCAGAGACTGGAAGCATCGAGATATCTTATGGATTTAGTGACTGCAGCAAGAGGCCGAGTGCAGCGTGTGATGTGGGAAGCTTTTGTGAAAATGGAGGACAATAAACCACAGCTGAAGACAATCCTGAGAGAGATCCAGGAAAAGGGTAGGAAACAATAAATGGCGGAAGTTGGGGGGTGGTGGGGGGTGGGAGGGGGCGGGGATGGGTAGGGGTGAAGGGGTGGATGTGAGGATGGGGGCTGGTTATCGAATTTTGACACATTTGGATGCAAGCTGAAGGAAATGCAATACGCTCATATTTGTAGCTATGGTTTTGTAGGGAAATGGGCGTTTAATCACCAGGGTATAACTAGTGTCAGGTCAATCCGAGCTGAGGAAGTGTCTGGTTTAATATCTGGTAAATAACAAATATTGTATACATGAAAGTGGCAACAAAGTAAAGGAGTGAGTCAGACAAGGCACCCGACACTGACACCATGACCAATGTTGGTGAGTAGGTGGTGGCAAGCCGGCGAGAGGTATCTGTCAAGGAAACAACCATCGATTGCCTGGATAAGGACATAATATATTGATAAGAACATTCAAAATGACAGATGATAAAAAGACAAAGGTCCATCTAGTTCGGCTTCCACCTTCCTGGTGGTAACATGCACATTTGTCCCAAAACTCGCTCAAGACTCGCAAAATGTTAGTTCCTAAAAGAAAACTATCTCATCTGTGTTTGAAAGAATCAACATTTCCTGCTTCAACCATCTCCACAGGTTCACCATTCGCCTACTGAAATAGTTATGCGGAGATTTCTTCTGCATTTACCCCTTTCAGTCAGGTCGTATCCTCTGGTCCTAATAGACAGGACAAGTTGAAGCAGCCTATCATGATCCGTATCCTCTATCGCTTTAGAATCTTAAAGACAGCAAACATGTCGCCTCTCAAATTTCTCTTCCAGCGTGAACATGGCCAATTTAGTTGGTTTCTCCTCATAGTCCAGTCCCTCCATTCCCGCAATCATTCTAGTTGCCCTGCTCTGTATCTTCTCCCTTTCTCCAACATCCTTGTTGTACTGTGGTGACCAGAAATGTACACAGTATCTAATTACAATCTCACCAGTGATTTATACAGTTGCAGGACTTTCCCACTCTTTTGGCTGCTATTGATCCTTTGATACATCCCAATATCTGGTTTGCTTTACTCACTTTCACAGAGCATTTTTGGGAGAGCTTCGATTTATTGTCAATCAGAACCCCAGAACAATCGGCTGAGCTCTCGGCTCATAATGAAGTAATCATACTTCCAGTGTTTTCATTGCCCCCAGTTCCTCTAACCATGTGCCACACCATAACAATTTATGTACATACAGCAACTTCATATTGAAGGCCATCTCTAAGCAGGTCGCACAGTTGAGAGGGATCCTGGGATAATACTGTCAACAACAACCACTTGCTTTCATATATCACACTCCACACAGAACAGTGACTTAGAGCTGAACAGTCGTGGAGCATGACTTCGAGTTTGGTGGTGTGTGGCGCGGGGTTGTCATGAGGTCGGTGAAAGAGGAAGCCTTTCATGAAGCACTTGAACGAGTGGAGATGGGGAACGTGGAGAGATGTGAAGGACGTGGAGGGATGGAAAGCTTGAGAATATGGAAAACTGGAAATCTAATTGCGAAAGTGGAATCAGTGGAGTCATGCAGGGCTGGAGGATATCGACCCAAAGTCTGCTGTGGGATAGAGCAGCGGCTACAGATTTGGGGAAAATCCGGAGCTTGTGCAGGTGAAGACGTGGATACCAGGGAGCAAAGTGTTGCTGTAATTGAGCCGGAAATTGCTGAAGGTGTGAAGGAATGTTTCTGGACACGTGCATCATGGTAGAAATGGGCAATATTGCTGATGTGAGGCAAAGTCAAGCGAGCAACAACAACTTGTATTTATAAAGCCCCCTGCCCTCATGATGTGTAGCCTCCCAGAACACTTAGCAGAGGCAGAGCATGACACTGAGCCGGGGGTGACAACAGGCGCGGTGAAGAAGGACTTCAGAAGCGAACTGAAGATAAGGAAGGAGGGGGCAAGGCGAGGGGATAGAGGAAGAGAACTCCAGAGCTTCGGGGCGTATTGGCTGAAAGCACAGCCACCCATGGTGTAACTGGGGACATGGGTGACAAATAGGAGGCCTGAGCAAGTCGAGAGGAGGCAGTGGGTTGGAGAGTAAGCAGATCAATCCAGACCCAGAGGGTTGTCACTGTCTCTATAATATGCAGCTCGTTTCCAGCAGGAGCTGACGGAAGCCAAGGCAGGAGAGCTGCGTCTAGTCAACATTCAAATGGAGAAAGTTACAGGTCAATCTGAACTTCATATCTGATGGCAATTGGTCAAACCACAGTACTGCATCCAGCATACAGGGTAAAGGGATAGAATTGGGTGAAATCCTCCTACACATGGAAGTGGAAAGTATTCCATAATGACATGAAACACCCAATATAAAGACTTACTCTCCTGTCAGGCTCGTTTCACAACTAACTGACATTAAACATTTTCAGGTGACAGACTTCCCACTGAGGTATTTCGGTGCTGGTGTGAAGAGAAAGTGCCAGAAGAACTTAGAGGTAAGTGGATCTTGACAATAAATTCCTTCAGAGCAACGACATCAAACCGGAGAAAACTATTTCACAAATTGACAAAGTAAATATTATATGTGTAAATAACAAAGAAGGAAGTATCCAGAAATAACAAAGAAGGATTCAGAGTTGACTGCTAATGACTTATATGAGTGGCGGTGCCTTGTGTATAATATAAACACTGTGAAGGACTGGTTGGAGTGAAAAATATGCTTCCGTATTGTACATTCTCATGTGCAAGTGAGAGAACCTGGGGTTTAATTCGTGGTCAGGGTGAAATGTTAGGCAAGCTTCCTTACTCCACACTCTGTTAACCCAGCAGTAAGTAAACTTGTTTGTAAATCGATTGACAGGTCACATTCCTGGTAATTATCACTTTAAAAACTAATAAGGCAGAGGGCGAAACCTTGGGCAAGTTTCCTTACTCCACACGCCTAATAATAATCCCTCCAAAAACAAAAACAATAATAAATTGGTCATTTTCAATCTACGACTGTTTGTGGGACATTGCTGTGCGCAATTGGCTGCCGCGTTCGCCCACAAATATACAGTCAATTCACTTTACAGTCTATTCTGTGAAGCGCTTTGGGACGTCCTCCCGACGTGAAAAGCGCTATATCAAATGCAAGGATTATTATTATTATTATTATTATTAATAATGTGGTCACTCAATCCACGGCTGTTTGTGGGATACTGCTGTGCGCAGTTGGCTGCCGCGTTCTGCCCACAAAATATAGCGTCACTACACTTTACAGTGTATCCTGCGAAGCGTTTTGAGACAACACGAAGATGTGATAAGGCACAATATCAAATGAAAGAATTATTATTTTTGTGTGTATCTATACGTATGAATGAATGTGTGCATGTGTGCATGCATGTTTATATGTATGGGTGTTCACCGCTATGTGAAAAAAAGTAGGCATTTGTTTTACTGGGTTATTGTAGTAAATGTGCAGCCATATTGACGGGATCTGATGTTCAATTTTAAGATGTTCAGAAACAGCACAGAGCAACCCTGCGTTTCCAGAATGAGAAGCTGTCAGTAAACACCCTGCGAGGACGGGAGAAGACGAAGACATTTCTGCTGTCTGACCGCTACACAGAATTAATAGTCACTTCTTCTCCCCGTGACCGGAGGCTGGTGGAGCATGAACTGGTGGCGAGCGGCTTGGAACATATCATATGGCAAGAGAGGAATGTCAGGAGGGAGCTGAAGAAAATAGGACCTGATGAGCTGTTCGGTTCTACTTTCGGAACAACCATCCTGAGTGGAATCGCAGGGATTGGGAAAACCACCATGGTGCAGAACATTCTGTATGGCTGGGCCACAGGGAAGATCTATCCCGAGATCCATTTTGTCTTTCATTTCAAATTCCGTGACCTGAACGTGATAAAAGGGGAAACCAGCCTGAAAAACTTGGTCGTGGAATCATATCCTTATCTTCTGGATGTTCTGGACAAGATTTGGGAGAAGCCGGAACATTCGCTGTTTGTGTTTGATGGTTTGGACGAGTTCAAGGACAGGATTGAGTTCACAGACAGTGACAGAAACCCAGTACCTCGGGTCAGCTGCCCGGGGCCGGAAGGCCTCTGTCCCGTGGCTGACATTGTGCGCTCTCTGGTGCAGCAGGAAGTACTGAAAGGCTGTTCAGTGCTGATCACAAGCCGCCCAACTGCTCTGGAGTCTTTAGATCACATCCACACCAACCTCTGGGCTGAAATCCTGGGATTCTTCGCTGAGGGAAGGGAAGATTACATCAGACGCTTCTTTCCAGATGAGAAGATTGCAGCTGAAGTGCTGAGATATGTGAAGGAGAATGACATCCTGTACACCATGTGCTTCAACCCTTCCTACTGCTGGATCCTCTGCTGCACATTGGAGCCAATCTTCAAACATCCAGAGCACAAACAGCCTCCCCCAAAAACCATCACACAGCTGTACTCCAGTTACCTTTACAACATCCTGAAGAACCATCCCCGAGCTACTGGGAGCCCTCGGGAGGTGATGCTGAGAGCCGGGGAGATGGCCTATGAGGGGGTCTGTAACAGGACCATTGTGTTCGATGATGACCATTTCTCTCACCATCAGCTTCAACCCTCAACCTTCATCTCAGGGTTTATGATGGAGATTCTGGAGAAGGATGATGGTGGGAGACGAGTTGTGTACACATTCCCTCACCTCACCGTCCAGGAGTTTGTGGCTGCTCTCGCTCAGTACCTGACTCCCGACCGCAGGGATCTGCATAAGCTGCTTCACCGGGTTCACAAAACGAACGATGGGCGCTTTGAGATCTTCCTGCGGTTTGTTGTGGGTCTCTCCTGGCCACACACAGCCCGGCAGCTGGAGGAGATCCTGGGGCCGTTACCTAACGCGTCAGTCTGTGAAGCCATCTCCTGGCTGAAGCTCAATGTTGAGGCGGCGATTAAACAGTCAGGGAGTAAAGGTGGTAAAAGGAAGCTGCTGAACATGATGTACTATCTGTTTGAGTCTCAGAATAACACTCTGGCCCAGGTCACACTCGGAGCTGTGGAGACACTGGACTTTAGTTGAGTTCACATTGAACCCTCTGGACTGTGCTGTGCTGTCTCATGTGTTACAGCTCTGTGACACCATAGAAAACCTCGATCTCAACAACTGTAACATCGGAGCTGAAGGGATCCAGCGTCTGGTGCCCGCACTGCACAAGTGCCGACAGCTCAGGTTTGTCATTATTGATGGTTGCAGTCAGAAACCTGGAGAATATCAGCCAGTGAGTGAGGTTTGTGAGTGCTCGGGGTATATACTGACAGTCTGTCTCACTGGGGGAGAATTCCCAACACAATTTGGCTATAAATGATCCTCAATATTAAAGCCCTGACTCGTGAGCACAGGCCGAGAACTTGCTGAGAATGTTGAGAGCCATCAGCTGTGACCTGAATCATCTCTGTGGCTCCTCCTGTCCCATTGGATGGATGGAAGGATGTATGAATGGATGGATGTATGGATGGATGGATGCATGGATGGACGGATGAATGGATGGATGGTTGTATGGATGGATGGATGAATGGATGGATGGATGGATGGATGTTTGGATGGATGGATGGATGGATGCATGCATGGATGGATGGATGGATGGATGATTGGATGGATGGATGGATAGTTGAATGGATGGATGGATGGATGGAGGGATGGAGGGAGGGATGGATGGATGGACGGATGTACGGATAAACGGATGGACGGATGGACGGATGGATGGGTGGATGGATGGATTGGTGGATGGATGGATGGATGGAGAAATGGATGGATGCATAGATAGATGGAAAGATAGTTGGATATATAGACGGACAGACGGACGGACGGACGGAAGGACGGATCGATGGATGAATGAATGAATGGATGGATGGATGGATGGATGGATGGATGGATGGATGGATGGATGGATGGATGGATGGATGGATGGATGGATGGATGGATTGATGGATGGATGGATGGATGGATCGATGGAGGGATGGATGGATGGATGGAAGCATGGATGGATGGATGGATGAATGGATGGATGGATGGATGGATAAACGGATGAACGGATGGATGGATGGATGGATGGATCGAAGGAAGGATGGATGGATGGATGGATGGATGGATAGGCGGACAGATAAACGGACGGAAGGACGGACGGACGGATCGATGGATGGACGGATGGACGGATGGAAGCATGGATGGATGCATGGATGGATGGTTGGATGAATGGACGGATGGATAGATGGATGGAAGGATGGATGGAGGGATGGATGGATGGATGGAAGCATGGATGGATGGATGGATGGATGGATGGATGGATGGATGGATGGATGGATGAACGGAAGGATGGATGGATGGATGGATGGGTGGATGGATGGATGGTTGGATGGATGGATGAATGGATGAATGGATGCTGTCCTGACTCTATACACAACACAACAGCTGGTCTCAGCCCCTCACAGCCTCCACTCCATTTACAGCCGATGAAGCAACATTTAATAATGGCTTATGTTAAAACAAGATACTGCAGCCTATATCTGACTGCACTGCCATATTTGCTGCCTCACAGCTCAGCACTACTGTTAGAGTGAATTGTTGCTGCTGTAGATTATCTGTGTAAATCCGCACAGCTTATTCGTGCAATTGATAATTGAGTTCAGAGTTTACATTCTCTCTATAAATCAACAACAACTTATATTAATATAGAGTCCATCACGTGGGTCAGAGTGTCAGTGTGTTTAACTGCTCCAGTCCTCAGAGCTCAGCCCTGCAGATGGTATAATTCAGACCAGGGGGTGTATCTCTATATTAGTAATAATAATAACAATCCTTCCATTTGATATAGCGCTTTTTACGTCGGGAGGACATCCCAAAGCGCTTCACAGAACACACTGTAAAGTGAATTGACTGTATATTCGTGGGCGAACGCGGCAGCCAATTGCGCACAGCAATGTCCCACAAACAGTCGTAGATTGAAAATGACCAATTCATTATTGTTTTGGGTTTTTTGAGGGATTATTATTAGGCTCTGTGTGGAGTAAGGAAACTTGCCCAAGGTTTCGCCCTCTGCGTGGAATTGAACTCAGGTCTCTCACTTGTAAAGCGAGTGCTCTAACCACTGAGCTACAGGACTCTGACATATTGTGGTGACAGCTGCTGGAAGGCTTTACCTGGAGCAGAGATAGACATGTTCATATATCCAGGGCTTGGAATCCACTCTTGACTGGTTTATAGAGAGATCAGCAGCTGCTGCTTAATTTCTGCACCAACATCTGGTGCCCCCATGGCTCAATGTGATGGGACATTTGCCCGAGCAATGGGCAGGGAGATGGTGGCAATGCTCTCACACACCACATACTGAGCTGTGCTGTACTGAGGATGGAGGGAAGGAAGGAGAGAGAGGAAGCTGGGAATGCAAAGAGGGTGTGTAGAGAAAGGAGGGAGAGTAATAAGGGAGGAGTGGGAGGGAGGGTAAGAGGGAGGGAGGCGGAGGGAGAGAAAGTAGGGAAGGAAGGAAGGGAGTGGGAGGAAGTGGAAGGATGGAGAGGAAGGAGGGAGGGAGAGGATGGAGAGTTTCGGAGTAAGGATGAAATGGAAGGAAGGAGCGGAAGAAGTGTGTGAGAGAAAGTAGGGAGGACAAGGGAGGAGCGTGGGAAAGGAAGAATGGAGGGAGAGAGGGAGGGAGGGAGGGAAGGAAAGAGGAAGGGAGTGGGGGAGGTGAAGTTGGAATGATGGAAATGATTGCGGAGCGGGAATAATTCCCTCCACCCCCGACACCCACACCCCCCACAACCCCAATGATGATGGAGCTTCCTCCCTAATCCTGAGACGTTTAACACACGATCAATGATTCCATTCATATTTCCAACTGGCTTTAGCTCACGAATGGAAAAAAAATTGTGGAACAATCATATCCTGGTCTACTTTTCCATTGGTATCTTTACAGTCAAAACTTCTTCAAAACCCTCCCACAGAATAAAGTCTACACAGCTTCAGCCCTGAGTTAGCCTGTGTTCTGCTCACACACTGCAGGCTGAGCCCTGTAGCTCAGTGGTTAGAGCCCTCGCCTCGCTAGCGAGAGGGCCTGGGGGTGATTCCTGGCAGAGCAAAACCTTACGGATGTTTCCTTACTCCACTCGTGTCTGAGAGAGAGACTGAGAGAGCAAATATTTTAATGTGTATTGACTGAGTGTTTTGTTGGAGTAACGGAGAGAGCATGAGAGCGAGAGAGAGATAGTGAGAGAGAGAACGGGAGAAACTGCGGGAGAGATAGAGAAAGAGATTCTGAGAGAGACTGAGAGAGAAAGTGATAGACAGAGGGAGAGAGAGAGAGAGACTGAGCGAGAGCCTCAGAGAGCCCGAGAGAAAGAGATAGCGAGAGAGAGTCATGCTGTGTGTGTGTTTTTGTGTGTGAGAGAGAGAGAGACTGAGAGAAAGTGAGAGTGAGAGAGAGGGAGAGAAAGAAAGAAACTTTTTGATAGATAATATATTATATATTGACTTTGTGACTTTGTGTTTGAGAGAGAGAGTGAGAGAGAGGGAGAGAGAGACTGAGGTAGGTAGAGGGACTGTGAGGGAGACAGAGACTGAGAAACAATCAGAGAAAATATACTGTATAGTGTAGTGACTGTGTTTTTAAAGCGAGAGAGAGACTGAGAGACTGACAGATACGGAGACATATAGAGAGAGGAACACTCAGAAACAGAAAGAGAAGCAGAGAGAGATTTTCACAGAAAATAAATTATGAAGTGTAGTAACTGCTTTGTGGGAGATGCGGAGAGAGAAACTGTGAGAGATAGAGAGAAAATGAGAGAGAGAGAGAGAGAGAGACAAGGAGAGAGAGTGACTGACTATGTGAGAGACAGACAGGCAGACAGTTAGAAAGAGAGACTAAGAAATAGAGAGAGAGGTATACTGAGAGAAAGAGAGTCTGAGAGAGGCTCGGGGTGGAACTATATTTTAAAGTATACTTACTTTGTGATTTGTGGAAGAGATAGAGAGAGAGAGAAGAGAGAGACACAGAGAGAGAGAGAGAGAGAGAGAAAGAGAACGGGACTGAGAGAGAGCCTGAGAGAGAACGTGAGGGACACAGATTGAGTGATAGACTGAGAGAAAGGCTGATAGAGACTGACAGAGAGAGAGTGACTGACTGAAAGATAGATTGGGAGAAAGAAGTAATGAGAGAGAGAGAGACTGCGAGAGATTGAGAGAGAGCGACTGCAAGACAGATAGAGTGATTGAGAGAGACAGGGTGGGAGACTCTGTTGGAGAAGAGAGTGAGAGAGAATATATTACCAAATATGCTGACTGTGGAATTTGAGCGAGAGAATGAGAGAGAGACAGAGAAAGAGAGAGAGAGACGGAGAGACATTCAGAGACAGAGACGGAGACTCAGATTGATAGTGAGAGAGGCGGAGAGCAAGAGAGAGACTGTGAGGGACAGAAACAATTTGCGTGACTGCACATGCGCGGTGTGTCTGACCCTGGTCACACTGTGTATGTTTGTTTTGAATGCGTGTGTAAATGTGTGTCTGTTTGCGGGTTGTGTGTGTGTGTCTGTGTGTGCACTCCTGCAACCTGTCCGGTCATGCATGATGTTGGGGCTTCCTCCCTAATCCTGAGACTTTTAACTCACTGAGGTCAATAATTCTATTCCTATTTCCAAACGGCTTTAGCTCCCGGAAATCATGTCCTGAGGTACTGTTTTCTTGGTATCTTTGCAGCCAAAACGTCTGTGCAAAACCGTCCCCCAGAATAAAGTCTACACAGCTTTAGCCATGAGTTAGCCTGTGTCTGCTCACACACTGCAGTCTGAGCCCTGTAGCTAAGTGGTTAGAGGCCTCGCTCGCGAGAGGGCCTGGGGGTGATTCCTGGCAGGGCAAAACCTTACGGATGTTTCCTTACTCCACTCGTGTCTGTTTGCCTCACAGTCAGTCACAATCCGGTTGTTATACAATTTGCAGATCGCGTCTATAATCCCTTGAGACTATGAGATATAGGTGGCCTGAGAGAGATGGACGGAAAGATTCAGAGGTGGAAAGAGAGACTGAGAGAGAAGAGAGCCTGAGTGAGAGAAAGACAGAGTGATAGACTGAGAGAGAGAAAGAGACTGAGAGACTAGGGGAGAAGAAATATAATGTGTAGTTACTTTTTTGCGAGAGGGATTAAGCGACAGAAAGAGAAAGATCGAATAAGAGAGACAGATAGTGAACAGGGACTGAGTGAGAGAAAGATAGAGTGAGCGATGAAGACAGAGAATGATAGAGAGTGAAACGTTGAGAGTGAGACTGAGAGAGACAGACTGAGTTAAAGAGAGAAAGAGGAAGGAAAGGAGAACCAGATTGAGAGAAAGAAAGTAAGAGAGAGATTGAGAGAGAGACAGACTGAGAGAACGACATACAGAGTGAGAGAAAATAGCGTGGATGAAATATAACATGTCGTGACTGTGTATTTTGTGGGAGAGACTAAGAGATAGAGACTGAGAGGGAAAGAGAGACAGACAGAGACAAAAATAAATATTATAATGAATAGTGACTGTGTCTTGTGGGAGAGCCAGAGCAAGTAACTGAGAGAGAGAGATAGAGACTGATACAGAAACTGACAGAGAGAGAGAGAGACAGTCGGAGAGAAAGACAGAGACAGAGGGACTAAGAGAGCGAGTGACTTAGAGAGAGAATGTGAGAGGGAGAGAGACTGGAAAAGGGAGACTGGCAGGAACAAACTGAGTGAGTGAATGAGAGAGAGTGTGGCTGTGTGAGAGGGATAGAAACAGACAGACGGAGAATAAGAGAGAAAGTGACTCAGAGACACAGACTGAGAGAGACTGTGAGAGAGAGATAGAAAGAGATACTGAGAGACCTCGATAGAGAAAGATAGTCTGAAAGACTGACAGACAGGGATAGAGTGAGAGAGAGTCTGAGAGACACAGAGAGAGAGAGAGAGACTGAGAGACAGGGATAGAGTGAGAGAGAGTCTGAGAGACACAGAGAGAGAGAGAGAGACTGAGAGACAGAGATAGAGTGAGAGAGAATCTGAGAGACAGACAGAGAGAGAGACTGAGAAAGAGAGAGACTAAGCGAGATAGACTGAGAGATAGAGGCTGAGAGACTGAGAGAGATAGATACTGAGGCAGAGGCAGAGAGAGAGAGACGATGAAAGAGAGAGACCCAGAGAGAGAAAGAGATTGAGGGAGTGCGACTGAGAGAGATATTGAGGGAGAGAAAGAGAGAGAGACTGAAAGACTGAGTGAGACAGAAACAGAAAGAGTCCTGTAGCTCAGTGGTTAGAGCACTCGCTTTGCAAGTGAGAGACCTGAGTTCAATTCCAGGCAGAGGGTGAAACCTTGGGCAAGTTTCCTTACTCCACACAGAGCCTAATAATAATCGCTCCGAAAAACCAAAAAACAATAATAAATTGGTCATTTTCAATCTACGACTGTTTGTGGGACATTGCTGTGCGCAATTGGCTGCCGTGTTCGCCCACAAATATACAGTCTATTCACTTTACAGTATATTCTGTGAAGCGCTTTGGGATGTCCTCCCGACGTGAAATGCGCAATATCAAATGCAAGGATTATTACTATTATTATTAAAAAGAATATATTATAATGTGTAGTGACTGTATGGTTTGTAGGAGAGAGACAGATAGTGACTGAAAGAGATTGACTGGCAGAGAGAGAGAGAGATTGAGAGAGGGACAGAAATAGACACTGAGAGACACAGATATATATATATATATAGAGAGAGAGAGAGACTGAGAGAGAGCGAAAGAGACAAAGAAAAAATATATTTTAAAGGGTATCAAATTTGTGTGTTGTGGGGTAAATAGATATAGAGTGACTGAGAGAGAGAGAGAAAGATTGGGAGAAACTGCGGGAGAAACAATGAAAGAGACTGAGAGAGAGAAACTGAGAGAGAAAGTGACTCAGAGACAGAGTGAGAGGGAAACTGAAGGACAGAGATAGAGACACAGTGAGAGAGAGAAAGAGAGAGACTGAGCAAGAGGAGACGATGGTGTGTGAGAGAGAGACAGACTGAGAGAAACAGAGAGACTGTGTGAAGGAATATGCTATAACGTGTAGTAACTGTGTTTTGTGGGAGAGGCAGAGAAAAAAATATGTATATAGAGAGAGAGAGACTGAGACGAAATGAAAGACATAGAACAAGACAGAGAGAGAGAAAGAGAGAAAGACGGTGAAAGAGAATATATTATCAAACGTCGTGACTGTTTTGAGGGAGAGACAGAGAGAGAATCAGAGTGAGAGAGAGAGACACTGTGATATGTGTGTGTGCTAATGTGTGTGACCCTGGTCCCAACGCCTTGGGACTTGCTCCCCACATGAAAGGCTCCTGTATATACATGTCAATGTGTATTGTGTTGTTACACTATATTCCCTGTGTTTGTGTCTCTGTGTCCAGTCTGGGGGCAATAATCTGGGAGATTGTGGAGTGAAGCGACTGTGTGAGGCTCTGAGGAACCCGGAGTGTAAAATACAGAGTCTGTGGTAAGTAACGCACTGTGTCTCCAGAGTCTGAATGACTCCAATATCTCAATGTGTTTATTGTGACTGTCTGATCAGTGCGGCTGAATATTGTGACAGGAATCGGTGTGACAGTGTGAGGCCACAATCATCGTTTACATCAAACTCTCAACGTGTATTAATGTGTCTGTGTGTCTCGGTGTGTGCGTCTCTGTCTGCGATTCTGTGTCTGTGTGTGTGTATCTATATTTCTGTGTGTGTGACTGTTGTTAGAAACATTTGTAACTATCTCCAACAACTTTATAATGATCCGGTTCCAGTTTACCAATTGGTTGAGTTCAGTCACTATATTCAGATCAAAACTGCAGGTAATACATAAATAAATGAAACAATAAAATAACACACAAGACACAAAACGGTACCGAGCGGATTCCTGTCACAGCACTGGTCGTGTCTCCCACTGCTCCGCTACCGTTCCCGAGAGATATCTAACACACCTTTGTTTAAAGACACCTTAATATCTCCAGACAAAGCTGTCTTTTTTTAAGAAAAACAACTCCTTATATGGTTCTGTCTACAAAATGTTTCAATTCTCCGTTTAACCACATTATTCTCTCCTGATCAGTCCCTCAGTCCAGTGTGTAAGTTTGAACAGACATTCTGTGTCCCTGTAAGTCCTGACCTTATGTTGCCATTGTTTTGGGCTCTGCCTTCAGTCACTGAGCTTTGCCGCCTTTGCACTCCTATTTTATATTCTTCAACCACACTTTAACATTAACCCATTACAACACTGTGTGTATGTCTCTGTGTGTGTCAGTGCATGTGATTGTACCTGTGTGTGTGTCTTGTGTGTGTCTGGTTGCGTATCTGTGTGTGTGTGTGTGTGTGTTTGTCTTTCTGTGTATGTGTGTCTATGAATGTTGTTGTGAGTGTGTTTTTGTGTGTTTTTGAGTGAGCTGTGTTTTTATGGTGTATGTGCGATTGTGTGTGTGTTTGTTTTTGTGTTTCTGTGTGTGTATTTGTGCGCGTTTGTTTCTGTGTATGTTTGTGTATATGTGTGTGCATTTGTGAGTGTTTGTATGTATGTGTCAGCACCTTGGGACGTCCTTCCGACGTGAAAGGCGCTATACAAATATTGTTGTTGTTGTTATGTGTGTTTGTGTATGTTCCTGTGAGTGTGTGCGATTGTGTGTGTGTGTTTGTGTGTGCGTTCCCAACTCTTCCCTTCACAAACTGCAGATCATCCAAAACCTGCAGCTCCTTTACTCCCCCCTCGCCCGACAACATCTCCCACACACCAGGCTACCCGACCCCATCACTCCCACCCCGCCCGACCCCATCAACTCCCACCCTCGCCGACCCATCACTCCCACCCTCGCCCGACCCCATCACTCCCACCCTCGCCCGACCCCATCACTCCCACCTCGCCCGACCCCATCACTCCCACCCTCGCCCGACCCCATCACTCCCACCCTCGCCCGACCCCATCACTCCCACCCTCGCCCGACCCCATCACGCTCGCCCATGTCTCTCCGTTGTCCAGAACATCAAGTTCAAGATCCTTGTCCTCACCTTTAAGGCCATCCATGGCCTCGCCCCCTCCTCCCCTCTCTGACCTGCTGACTCCCTAACAACCTGCCTACTCCCTCCGTCCAGTGGGCTCGGGGCTGCTCCATGTCTCCCCCCCGACCCGCCCTCCCATCGGTGTCCGGGCTTTCAGCCTCTCTGCCCCACACTCTGGGACTCCATCCCACGGTCCCTTCGCCTCGCTTCCTCCCTTGTCTCCTTCAAGGCCGGTCTTCAGACCCTTCTCTACTACCGTGCCTTTGATCTCCCTCCCACTTTTCTGCCTTCCCCCAACCCTCCCACACCGATCCCACCACTCACCCCTTCCCTACCTCTGCCCCATGCTCGGTCCCCGACCCCCGACAGTTCAGCGCTTTCGGAAGTCCTCCGGACGTGAAGGGAGTTCTGTAATTGTCATTTTGTTGATGTTGTGTGTTTGTGTTCGTGTTTGTGTGCGTGTAAGTGTGTATGTGTGTTTTTGAGTGTATCTGTGTGTTTGAGAGTTTGTATGTGTATTTATGTGTGTTTTTGCATTTGTTTGCGTGAGTGTGTGTATGTGTGTACGTGTATTGATGTGTGTGTGTGTGTTTTTGTGTGTTTTTGTATTTGTGTGTGCTTGCGTGTAGGTGCTTGCACGTGCGCGATTTTGTGTGTATGAGTTTGTGAGTGTTTTATGAGTGTTTATGTGTGTTTCTGTGTGTATTTGTGTGTGTTTTTCTGTGTTTGCGTGTGTGTGTCTATTTGCTTGTGTGTGTTATGTTTGTTTGAGCGTGCATGTGTGTGCGTGTTTGTGAGTTTGCTTTTGTGTGTATTTGTGTGTTTCTGAGTGCATATTTGTGCAAGTGTTTGTGTGTATGTTTATGCATGTTTGTGTATGTGTCTGAATTTGTGCTTGCATGCTTTTTTCTGTGTATGTGTGTTGATATGTGAGTGTTTGTGTGTTTGTTTCTGTGTGTGCGCGATTGTGTGCGTTTGTGTATCGGTGTGTTTTTTTGTATGTGTTTGTGTGGGTATGTTTGTGTATCTGTGATTGCGTTTTTCTGTGTTTGCGATTGTGTGAGTGCATTTATGGGAGTGTGTGTTTGTGCGTGTAATTTTTTGTGTGTATTTGTGTGTGTGTGTGTGTTTGTGTGCATGTGTGTGTATGTGTATTTCTATGTGTATATGTGTCTCTGTGTGTGTGTCTGTGTGTTTCTGTCTCTGTGTGGGTGCATTTGTTCTCTGGGTCATGTAATTGTGTGTGTGTATTTGTGTTTATGTGTGTGTGTTTTTGTGTGATTTTGTTGAATTTATGTGTGTTTGTGTGAGTTTTTGCGTGTGTGTGGTTGCATGAGTGTCTTTGTGTGTGTGTGTTTGTGTGAATGTGTGCGTATGTCTCTTTGTGTGTGCCTTTCTGTGTTTATATGTGTCTCTGTATGTGTGTGT
>NW_024704857.1:101394-145784 GCF_018977255.1 Callorhinchus milii
AACGTGCACGCTGCACTTTGGCAGTTACCAGTGTCTGTCCTAAACGCAAAGAACTGAATCGGAGTCTTTTTTTTGACTGTTAGATCTGCACAACAGCAAACTGCACACACTTCTTAACCAGGCAAAGCGTCTACTGCCTCCCTCTACTGCCTCCTTCTGCTGCCTCTCTCTGCTGTCAGCCTCTACTGCCTCTCTCTGCTGTCAGCCTCTACTGCCTGCCTACAGCTTACTTACTTGCACAGAGTTACCTCTGTTAGTGTTGGTGACACTCTCACTCTCTCTCTCTCACACACTCTCTCTCACACTCCCTCACACTCTCACACTCTCTCTCACACTCTTACACACACTCTTTCTCACTCTCTCTATCTCACACTCTCTCTCACATTCTCACTCTGTCTCACTCTCTCTCCCTCTCTCTGTCACCGACACTGACCGTCGTCTCCGCCGCCATCACCACCTCCCGCGGTCCCGCCTCGCGCTCAGACAGACAGGCGCCGCGCCCCGAAACACCGTCAGCCCCGCGCCCGGAGACGGCACTGCGCAGGCGCCGAGTCAGAGAAAAAAAAGTAGGCACCAAAGTCAGGAGCTGATGTTCATCAGTCGACGAGAGACACAGAAAGACAACAGTGCGGCCATGTCACTCCCCACAGTCACCAGCCACACACTCGCAGAGAGACAACAGTGCGGCCATGTCACCCCCCTCCCCCCAGTCACCAGCCACACACACAGTGACAGACAGACATCATCTCAGAGCACTGACCGGTACAGGAACATATCATCTGTTAACGTGACACAATATCGCACTACATCTGCGGACACCGCGTTGCGTTTTGCACAAAACGCTGATATTTGCACTTATTGCTTCACTGCGGAGAGTTTGACAAAGGGTTAAATGTTTGAGGCAAACGGGCAGCGACTTGTCCAACCGGTTCCATTGATGTTTTTCCAAGAAGCGCCGCTCCCTATAGTCAGAATCAAATGTCAGGATTGTCTCAGACGGAATGCGGCTCAGGGGCTGAACCTGTCTGTCACACAGGTGTGAGCGTCTCTCACAAACCTTCCCATAACCAGCCATTGGGCACATTACCAGCAGGTTGGTGCTGGTGGGTGGGAGAGATCACCCAGTGCTGCTGATTGGGGACCAGGAGAGAACTGGTTGAAGGAGCTGGTGGTTTCCAGTCACTGGGGAGCAGCTCAGCGCGTCCCTGTGATCACTGGTGAGCAAATATCTGCCAAATCTTCAATTCTTCCTCTTCTCCATCTGATAATCTGTAAAAATGTTTCTCAATTTGGTGTCTGATGTTATGCGTCTTCTCCAGGCAGAGTGGACAGGGGAGTGGGGGCGCCTCATTCAAACGCCCTCCGTGGGGGTGAGGGGAGTGAGTGGGCGGGTTATCCGAAGGGCTGAACCGGCTCCGAGGTGGAAAGGTTTGGCTGCAGGTTATCGGAATCGAGCCGTCCTCCCGTAACCGACTCTGCTCTGTTTCCTGAGCCGGTGGCGGGTCCGTGGTATTCCAGGGCACTGCTGATAGCAGCACAGCCCAGTCCGGCTCATCGACAGCACCCGAAGGGCAGACCAGACACTGGGGCAGATATCCTCCTCGTCGGCTCCTATTAACCCTGTAAAAAAGTCCTAACTTGTACGGTGTTCCCAGCTGGAAAAGAAATAGGAAAGCTCGCCGGGCAGCAATATCAATTGCGAGCCATGGGGTTTTCGCTGATTAGATTCCAGCAGTTACTCCAACGCATTCTCTCGGGTGCCCAAACTTTGGCTCTTGCCATTCCCTGCCTTTACTCTCCGGAACAGAGTGAGTAGGATGGGATTCAAGATACTCATCCTCACCGACAATGCCATTCACGGCCTCGCTCCCTCCTACCTCTCCGACCTATTAACCCCCTACTTACCTGCCCGTACCCTCCGTTCCTCTGGCTCCGGTCTGCTCCACACCCCCGCCCCAACCGCCCTACCATCGGTGGCCGAGGCTTCAGCTCCCCTCTTGACTCTCTTCCCCCTCCTCGCTCCCTCCCTTCCTTCCCCTCACCCTGACCATTTCCCCCACCTCGCTCCTTCCCTCCCCTCACCCTGACCATTTCCCTCAATGGTCGGTCCCGAACCAACTGTCCAGCGCCTTGGGACGTCATCCCGACGTGAAAGGCGCTCTATAAATGAGATCTTGTTGTATCTTGTTGTGGGATGCATCACTCCAGCGGGAGTGATAGTGCACATTCCATAAGAACAATCTCTCTCTGGAAATTCTGTGTAGGTGGGATGCAGAAAATTCCCAGTTTGGTTTGGAGACTGATGCTTTGTGCTGGATTTCCCTCTGTGAAAGTTTTATCACAGCCATATTACGATATATAAAACTCTTCCGGTGAGATCCTGACATGGAGCAGCAGAGCTTGAACCTGCAAGTTTACTGATCCTCGCGTTTGTTACAGCGACTCATCGCATGTTCAAGACGTCTCCAAGCGCTTCAACGGATGCACTGTAAAGTGCCGTGACTGTGTGACCCACATGCAAGTCCCTGACGAGAGAGAGAGATTGGACTGATTCCTTCTCCACAGCCCCAGAACAGTAAGGCTGATCGCCTCTCCTCCACCAACTGAGGGTTCCTTGTCTGAAAGCATCATTGCCGTGTGTCAAATTCTCCCAATCCCAACCCCTAACTAATCACACTGTCGACTCTCACCCAAATTAGCACCACTCCGCCCGCTCTTACCCCAACTAGTCCCACTACATCAATCTAACCCCAACCGATCCCATTCCCAGACATTTACCCCAGCTAGTACCACTCACTTACCTAACTGGGGGGTTTTACTCTAACTCACCACGTTTATCGCTACTCGTCCCCCCCAGCCCCCGCCCATCCCTCTGAGCTTAGTGTGTCCCATTGCCCCGCCATTAAGATGGTGACTGAAGGTCAAAGGAGACAAAGAGGGAATGAGGCGAAGGCAATGTGAGGCGCAGTTCCAGAGGTGGGAGCAGATAAAACCAAAACATGGATTTCTTAATTCTTTGATTATCGGTAGATTGCTCTAAAGCTCAACAGCTCTGTCAGTAAACACAATACAGAATGACTTGTCTGACTGGTTGGGGATGTATTTCTGAGAATCGCCGCTCTCTGTGGTGAGAGTCAAATTTCAGGAATGTTTGAGATCATAAACAGCCCGAGAGCTGCCGCTTGTCTGCACAGCAGAAGGGAACTCACAGGAGGGAATAAAATATAAAACAAAGCAACAGAACTAACAGCAGAAGACAGAAAATTAACCCACAGTTTTTCTGATGCGTTGTATGTTGCGGTGGTGAACACTTATATCAGATTTTAATTCCTGTATCGCCTGGCGACCAGATGTTTGCTCATGTGTCAAGTACAGCTCAACAGGTAAAGTGTTAGCAGATTCATGTTGGAATACATGACCATATCACCATACTTTATTGAATATTTATAATCGCTGTTGCTGAAACCATCTCAATACTATTGCAGTTTTAAAATCCACATCAGCAAATTATACAGGTAGGGACTTGTCAGATGGTTGGAGGTGATTTAGCGAGAAGCGCCGCTCCCTTTAGAGTCAGGTTTCAGGAAGGGGGGGTGCGTTGTGGGGGAGGTTAAGTGGAAACTCGTTGAAGCTAAACTCATTAAAGTAGCAACAACAACAACTTGGTTGTATATAGCGCCCTCCGCGCCGGACGGCGTCTCAGAGCGCTTCACAGTAACAGATGCTGGGGCCGAGCCAGGGGGAGGGGGGAGGGGACGAAAAGAAGGATCTTTAGCAGATAACTGAAAATAGGAAGAGAAGGGGAGGGAGTGAGGAAGGGAGTTCCAGAGCCTCGGGACATCGTGGCTGAAGGCACGGCCGCCGAGGGTGGAGCGGACCTGTATGGCAATGGAATGGATAATCGAGCCAACCCTCTCTGATGGTCACTAGTCCGGTTTCTGGGCCGAGGGTGTCCGCAGTTTTCCACGGCAGTGATGATGGCAGCACAGCCCAGCCTGGCTCATCAGCAATAATTACTAGGGCAGACCAGTCACTACAACATGTATCCCACTCAGCTCCCGTTAACCATGTAAACCAGTGTCAGACAACCAAGTGACACAAAAATATCCAAATGTCATTTCTCAGCCCAAATATGGTAAGATAGGAATTTCATGCAGAGACTAAGGACTTGACCCTGTCTTCAAACTGCAGTTCCTGCACTTCCCTGGAGATTGTACAGTGCTCCCTGGGGCTGGAGGACAAGCTCAGTCCTGCTCCCTGGACCAGCAACAAATCCCTGGATACCGAGTGTCTGCTTGTCTGAACAACTCGTGTCACTGTGTGGATCTCCCAGGGAGAGAGGGGAGGCAAAACATGATCTAACTTTAGGTTTAAATTGCAAACCGCTTCAAGTGTGAAATGCTTCCCTTGCTGACAGTTGTTATACAAATGCAGTTGGTGCAATATACAGAGAAATTCACTTTACAGTGTAGGGTTTTGAGACGACTCGCAGACACTATAAGTCGCTGAATCAAATGTAAGGATTGCTATATTATTATTTATTATTAATTTTCTCTCTACTGCAAAAGTGACAAGTAATGCAGAGCAGCGCTAACAGCTTTTGGGTATTTGATCGAGGGGAATCCGTCGCCCCTCAGGGCTTCAGCTCCACCGTCACTGTTGCAAATAAGGAGAAGATGGGATTTCCTCTCCACATCCTTATCCTCCAAACAGGACATGTTCATCACCTCCCTTTTGTTGAAGACTCTATTCCTCCCTATCTCCGAAGATTCTCAGCCTCTTCTCCAAATCCCTTCTCACCCAAGGTCCTCCCTAAATCTGGAAGTAACTCCTGTGCCTCTCTCTCTCCTGATCCTCCCTCCATTCAGGCATCCCAATATCAGGTCCATCTGCAATAACGACCTGGCGTTAGGTCCAGGAGTTGAGAGCAGGGTTTACATAAACAGCCAATGTTTGTATTCAAGGTAATGAGTGATTTTACTGAAATGTCCTAAACTATTGAAGTCTCAAATAATTCAGAAACCTGCTGTAAGATATCAGGAGATCTACAACTAGAGGAAAGTGAACAGAATGTTTACATTAAAGTCTTTTTGCAGTGTGGTAACTTGGTAAAACTGTTTGTCTGTCCGTGGGACAGTTTGGTGGAGTATGCTGACATGGTTCAGAATGAAAATCTGGTAACACCGTCACTTTACAACCTTACAACCTGTCTCCCAAATGTACCTCCCTAACCATTAGAGATCAGGATTGAGGAATATAACAAGGGATTCCTGACACTGGGAAATGAAGAAAAATAAGGCGTCGATAACTGCAGTGCACTGTTCAATGGTAGTGAGTATCATTTACACAGTGAACATAAAGCTCCGTATATATATACGACTCCTTATCATGTTATCCAAACCCCTGAAAGCTTTCCAGGATTTTACTCCGATGCGCAATGGCAGTGTATTTATCGGTGAATAGTCAACTTTAGCTATTGTGTTCGGTTAAGGGGGAGGAATATAGGCAGTGGGATTAATCCCTCGTCCCCTACCCCCGAATCCCCCGGCTCTTATCACAACTAGTCCTACTCCCCAACTGTTCATCCAACTACTGCCACTCCCTGCTCTTACCAAAACCAGTCACACCCCCCTCTCTTACCCTAAATAGTCCTAATTCAACCATTTTTTTCGGGATGCAGAAGGACGAACAGGAGGGTCTAGAGACATACATTGAAGGAGGCAAGGGATGGAATGAGGCGAAGGGACTGTGATGGTTTCCAAAGGTGGGGGCAGAAAACAGAATGGATTTGGTATTTCTTTGACTCCCGGTAGATTATTGTAAACTTGGACAGCTCTGTCAGTAAACAAAACGCACTGTAAGTTGTCAGACTGGTTGGATATACATTTCTGGGAATCGCCGCTCCCTGTGGTAAGAGTCAAATTTCAGAAGTTTTTCAGAGCACAAACAGCCTGAGAGCTGCAGCTTTCCTGTGCAGCAGCAGAGAAGCCACAGGAAGGAAGAGAAGGGCAAAACAGTAGAAATAGAACCAACAAATGAAAGAAAAAAGTAACAGATAAAAAATGAATGCATAGTTTGTCTCTGTTTAGCGGTGGTCAATAATTATATCAGTTTGTGAGTCCGGCATCACCTGGAGACAAGTTGTTTGCTCATGTGGTAAGTACAGGTCAGCAGGTAAATTTTAGCAGATTCATGTTGGAATAGATGACCATATCAGTGTATGCTGAATTATTTAATCTTTGCTGCTGGAACCATCTCAGTACTACTGGAGTTTTAAAATATCTATCAGCGACTTATGCACGCAGTGACTTGTCAGATGGTTGGCGGTGATTTTGAGAGAAACGCCGCTCCATTTAGTGAGTGTCAGGTTTCAGAAAGGTTTCAGACGACAAACAGCCTGAGATCTGCTGTAGGAGGGCCAGGCGACTGGTGATTCTGAAGGCTGAGAGGCGAGGAGTTAGAATATATATTCATGGGCGGTGGGTAAGGGTGTTGGGGTGGAGGGGGACCATCGAGCCAGCCCCCTGTAACGGTCTCTTGTCTGGTTCCTGAGCTGGTGGTTGTGTATTATTCCAGGGCACTGCTAATGACAGCCCAGCCTCGCTCAACAGCAGCTCCTGGAAGGGCAGAACAGTGTAAGAGATTGGGGACAGACGATACGGTGTAATAATCCAGGGTTTATTAATTAATACAAATAGCTTTACTTAATCTTAAAACTGGGACCATAGATACGGTAGAATCGATATCGATTCCATTGGGAAGTGTGCTGAACCCCCACGACAACTCCACAACTGTTTCAAAGTTAGATTTTTTTAAATAGGTTTCCAACTCCAACTCCGCTCATCACAGAGATAAACACATCCATTACAGGCTGCCAGGGATCCTTGAGGAGGCTCTTTTTGCATGGGAAGCAACACCTGGTCACCAGCTGCACATACACGCACACACACACAGCGAGGAGCCAATGTCAACACATGGACACCAGCTACACACACACACAGACACACAAAACACACATAGTGAGGAGCCAATGTCAACACCTCATCACCAGCTACACACACGCGTGCACACATACACAGTGAGGAGCCAATGTCAGATGCACACACACACACACATACACACATGGTGAGGAGCCGATGTCAATATCTGGTCACCAGCTCCACACACACACACACACAAACACAGCGAGGGCCAATTTCAACACCTCGTCACCAACAACATTCACACACACACACACACACAGTGAGGAGCCAATGTCAACACCTAGGTACCAGCTACAGACACACACACAGATGCACACACACGCACACACACAGGTGAGGAGCCAATGTCAACACCTGGTTACCAGCTACACACAAACACACAGCGAGGAGCCAATTTCAACACCTAGTCACCAACTAGACACTCACACACACAAAAACGCAGTGATGAGCCAATGTCAACACCCATTTACCAGCTACAAACACACACAGATGGTCACGCACACACATACACACATGGCGAGGATCCAATGTCAATACCTGGTCACCAGCTACACACACACAAACACACACATAAACAAACAAACACACACACGGCGAGGAGCCAATGTCAATGTCAATACCTAACCACAAGCTACACACACACACAAACACACAGACAAAGAGACAGACAGACAGAAGCGAGTGAACCCATCGACACCCACACAAACCTCACACTGAGGCCTCCCGGCGCCGAGGAATAAACCAAATAAATAAGTCAGGAATTTTTACGCCAAAAAGATAAAGTTAAATTCTCTGATTAATTTTGAACAGAAGGAAAGACGAGGCAGGAAGAGGTTTGCGTGAGTGAAGCCGCGGCTTCTCTGTCAGGACGTCAGTGAAGTGAAGCCTCCGGACAGAGTCTCGAAGCTTTTCTGACCCGATGACCGGACGCAGTGAAGACCTTCGTGTTGGACCGTGACCTGCGGTCACCTCACCCTCGGCTCGGCAAGTTGTTGTTGTTACAGACACAATATTAATACAGAATGGTTTAGTTTGACACAGTAGCCGTTGCCACACCGCAGGGCGAGGAGACGGGCAAACTGTACAGTGTAATGTTTTATCCGAGGCTCCAGGAAAACATTACATTAACGCTGTACGAATGGCTGATCCCGTCACTACAGTCATCCAAACAGGTCACTGGGGCCACAAACAGCCCAGACAATTGGGTGTCGCACAAATATATTGCCACAAAATATACAGTCAGTTCCCTTCACAATATATCCTGTGACGACTCGTAGATCTGACAAGGCGCCACATTATATGCAAGGATTATTATTGTTATCACTGAAAGGACGAGTGATTGCACTGACTACGACACTACAGGACTTCACAGATTAAATCGCTCCGTACAAATAATGTCCCCGTAAACCATAAGAAAAATAATATTCAGAATTGGAAATAAATGAATAAATGTGGAAGAATTTTGTTAGAAGCTCCAGTCATTCCCTACTCTTGAACTAGAATAAAGATTCCAGCCTGATTTCTGTCACATTTGTCCAAATATTGGAATACTAGCTATTCCGAAACATCTAAATGTTACACAATAAAACATCACCGAAGTCGCATCAATTGGGACCATAACATTTAATAATATTATAATATAATAATAATTGTTGCATTTGATACTTTGCCTGATACAGATCTTCGGGATGTCGAAAAGTGTTTAGCAGAATATTTTGTTAAGTGAGTTGACTGGGTTTTGTGAGCGAATCGTAGCATCCAATTGCCAAAGCGGCATCACACAAACAGTCGTGGTTTGTTTGAGAAAATTATTACTTGAATTTTTTGGGGGGCAGGGAATATTATCCGCGGAAAGTATTTCAATAATTAACTAATAAGTGGATTTATATTTACTGTAAAGTAAATTAAGGCGCGTGTGTGAAGTAAGGAAACTTGCCTGTGGTTTCTCCCTGACTCGCCCGGGAATGAAATTCAAGTGCTCCAGTTTGCCGGGCGAGTGCTCTAACAACTGAGCTGCAGGACTTCGTGTGCGAAAGGCTCTATACAAATGTAAGGTTGTTGTTGTTGAATTCCGAGTTGCAGGCAACCC
Source organism: Callorhinchus milii (assembly GCF_018977255.1). Lineage (NCBI taxonomy): Eukaryota > Metazoa > Chordata > Chondrichthyes > Chimaeriformes > Callorhinchidae > Callorhinchus > Callorhinchus milii. The sequence continues at coordinate 110,467 of NW_024704857.1, forward strand.
CTGCAAGTTGTGTAAAATCAGATTGATTAACTAATGACTTATTTAGTACAGTCTGAACTTTCCCTCAGACTCACCAAACCCAGTGCACGCATGCAGTTTGACCCCACAGCTGTCCTTCCTTCCCTACATCCAGTCCCTGACAAGGACCGCCTCCCTCCAACTCTGCCACATTGCCCAGATCTGACCGTACCTTACCATGAATTCAGCTGAAATCCTTGTGCGTGCGTTTGTCACCTCCCACATAGATTACTCAAACGCCCTCCTCGCCGCTTTCTCCGGCTTCACAATGCAAACATTCCCCCTTATTCAGAACTCTGCCACCCGCTTCGTGATCCGGACTAAACTGCCTAACCCCATCTCACAAGTTCTGGTCAGGTTCCTCTGGCTCCCCATCACCGAACAGATTCACTTGAAGATCCTCACACTCATGCTCAAATCATTTCACTTCCTGGTACCTCCCTATCTCTCCGACCTCCTCATTCTCCAAACCTCCAGCCGCCACAAAGCACCTCCGCTGGACTGGCACTCGCATTCTGCGTTCCTCACGCGCCCTCTCAACCATCTTTGGAGTTTGCACATTCAACCATCACTCCGCGAAACTCCGGAACACTCTCCCTCAATCCCTCCGCCTTTTCCGCTCTCACCCTGCTCATAGTCACACCCCCCACCGCAGATCGGAGTCATGCTCCGCCACTGATAGACGCTTTGAGATGCTATCATGCATGGGGGACGACGACGACATAAGTGCAAGTTGTTGTTCTTGAGTGTTAGACTTACTGGGATTCTTCAGTTTTAAATAGGAACGAATCAAAGAAGACCCTATTGGTCCTCATGGAGTACGTCCTGACTTGCAAGTCCCTGTACAAATGTAAATTGTTGTGGCATAATATACTATATTCAGGTTGAAAAGTTAAATTCCAACACAGGAGAACAAGAGGACAGAGGGTTTCTGTTTCAAAGGCAATTTCTGGACAGACTTTCGATTCACGTAATCCAGGTATCTGACACATACGGAAACCCATTAACGTGCTTAATAGAATACAAACCAAGCTGAGATTTGCATTCAAGTCATCGACAAAAATGAAATCCCAGACACAGATTGTTGGAATGGAGTGCACACTCTCACCATGGATGGACGCAATCTGCTTACCTAATTCCAGAGAGAATCAGGCACAGTTTGGCAAGAGCCAAGGCTTGGGGAAAAGCCAGAGTGTGCGTTCGGCTAAATGCTTGAGTCTAACCAGCTAAAACTACACATCTTGCCATTTAGAGGGCTGTCTAGCAAGATTCCTACCTATTAGAGCTTTGGCTTGTAGGGTTGACAGGAGCTGAGTGGGAGGATTCCCAAACTCCAGTGTAGTCTGCTCTTCCGCGCCCTCTCTTGAGCTGCGTAGTCACCAACAGGCCCCTGGATTACCGCGGACATCCCCGGCTCAGGAACTTGACTAGAGACCGTCACGGAAGCCTAACTCGATTCCGACATTTTGTTGTCAAACTTGTCAACTGATAAACTAATCTAACGGTGAAGGCAAAGAGTGACTGATGTCAAACAGGTCAGGACATGAGCAGATCCATAGCCAGAGCTTTCCTTACACTTAGTTACTGGTTAGAGCCTCTCTGGGGCCCAGATAGGAAATGGTGTGTTTGTGGAAACGCTGCTGTTTATCTGTTAATAAAAATATAAACTGCATGTCTGGGGCTGTGTGGGTAACTCACTAATTCAGTGGACACAAGTGAACTCAACACAACATGGTTTTACAACTCTAATTAACAATATTTGCATCAAATCTACATTCTCAACCGTCTGATTGTCAATGAAACAAATAGCTCCAGTTTGAGCTGTTGCTGTATGATTGTGGCATATTTGAGCTGTGTTTAATTTACTGGTTATTTTTGCCCTTTTCTCTCGTGCTGTGACTGTCAGCAGCAGAGAGGAACGAGAGGCTGAGGGTTCAGCTCTACACATCCCTTTGTGGTTACATTGGCGTTTCCCGTTTTTCTGCACAATTAATTGGAGACAAATGCAGAATTAGAAGCCGGTGTTTTACTTGTTGACTGAAAACCCTCTGACATCTCACTGTGGCCAACTATGGAGCAGGGAGGGCAGTGCCCACACTGTGTGTTCTGCCTATCTCGGGATGTGTGTGACACCAGCAGCATTAACGTGTATATGTGTACTTCTCTGTCTGTGTTTTGCTGTGCACCTCTCTCTTTCTGCATTCATCTCTGTCTGCCTCTCAGCCTCTGTATCTGTTTGTTTGTATCTGTATCACGGTCTCTCTGACTGCCTGTGTGCATCTTGTTTGACACTCAATTCTCCTTTCTGCCGTACATCAGTTCCATGTCTGCCTTCCACCACGTCCGCAACATTAGACACCTCTGCCACTTCCTCACCTCTCAGGCCATGTTGGTATCTCACTCTCTCTCTCTCTCTGTCTCGGTATTTCTCTCACTCTATGTGTCTGTGTGTGAATCTCTCTCTCTCTCTCTCTCTTTCTCTGTCCTCCAGTAATTTTCTGGTTATTCTGTCTCACTGTGGCCCGGAGAGGAAATTGTGCGTTTGTGGAAACGCGGTTTTTTTCTCTATTAATCAAGAAATAAACTGCAATGCCCATAGTGTTTTCTGCTTCCTGGACTGCGTTTGACACGAGCATTAAATAGTACAAGTGTTTAATCTCCCTTTGCATGTGTCTGGGTGTGCCACTGTGTATGAAACTCTCTGGGGGTGCATGTGTCTCTCTGTATATATATTTGTTTGTGTGTGTGCGTATCACTCTGTGTATGCATCTGTGTGTGTTTGTGTGTCTGTGTATGTAACTGTTTGATTGTGTGTGTCTCCCTGTGTATGTATCAGTCTGTGTGTGTCTCTGTGTATGTAACTGTCTGTGTGCGTCTCTGTGTATGTATGTGTGTTTCTGTGTGTCTGTTTGTCTGTATGTCGTGAGGGCAGTAACCACAATGTGTGCTCTGCCTGTCCCGGACTGTATGTCTGTGTGTGGGGAGGGCAGTACACACAATGTGTGCTCTGCCTGTCCCAGACTGTATGTCTGTGTGTGGGGAGGGCAGTACCCACAATGTGTGCTCTGCCTGTCCCAGACTGTATGTCTGTGTGTGGGAAGTGCAGTACCCATAATGTGTGCTCTGCCTGACCCAGACTGTGAGTCTGTGTGTAGGGAGGGCGATGCCCACAATTTGTGCTCTGCCTGTCCTGTGATGGGATTGATACCCGCAGCAATAAACCAGCCGCTCCTGACAATCAGCAATTAGTTTATATCATGGGGTCCAACTGGGGGCACACAGCCTAATCCCACCCGAGAACCATTTCCACTTTTCATCATCCACTATCCCACAACCTCCCCACCAGGTCCAGTCCCACCCACACCACACCCACCCAACCCCACGCGCTTCATCCCCAACCACGCAACTCCTTCCCCACACCGACCACCTGCCTCATCCAATTCCACCCTATTTCACCAAACGATAGCCCCCGAACAACCGCCTCCATTGCGATCCTCTCCTTCCTGCCCATTTTTTTTGATGCGCTGCACCCTGTGACTGGTCTGCCCTTCCAGGTCCTGCCCTTGGGCCAGGCTGGGATATACTGTCTTCAGCAGTGTGGGCCCTGCAATACTGTGGCTCCCCCTGGCTCAGGAACTGGACTGGAGAATGTCACAGAGAGCTGGCTTAATTCCCATATTCCATTGCCAGGCATGTTACCTTGGACCAAGTTCAGCTCCAAGGAGACCCTTCTACAACAACAACAAAAACAACAACAATATTACATTTGTAAAGTGCCTTTCACGTCGGGAGGATATCCCAATGCGCTGACGCAGATACCGGGCAGGATTCTTTACTGGGAGGCGCTGGAATATCAGAGATAGTGTGGCGAAGAGGGCGGTGTGTCAGTAGTCTGAAACAAATATAGATTGTACAATTTGATTGCAGAATGCTGTTTCTGTAAAGATAGAAATTGGGGCGTAGGACCTTCTTTCATAGAATCATAGAATGTTACGGCATAGTACGAGGCCATTCGGCCCATCGAGTCTGTGCAGCTCTTTGATCGTGCAACTGACTTTTATTAACCCCACTCACCAGTTTTCTCCCCATAACCCTGCAAAACTGTCTTCTCCAGATACCTTTCCAGTTCTCTCTTAAAAGCTGTTATGGAATCGGATTTCACTGCCCCACTGCAGATTATTCCAAATTTTAATAATTCGTTGAGTGAAAACATTTCTTCTATCCTCCCCTCTGCTTCTTTTTTTTGCAAACATGTGTTTTTGTTTGTGTGTATATGGCTGGGTCGGTGCCTGTATGTGTATTTGGCTCCTTGTGTGCGTATGTGCCTGTGTGTGTGCATGTGTATATATGTGTGCATGTCTCTGTGTATATATGTGTCTGTGTGCAAGTGTGAGTGTGTGTGCAGCGTTGTTGGCACACACTAGGCTTTACCAGCCCTCAGTGGTCCAGAGTAGGCATTGTGTGCTATCCAGGCCTGTGACAGCCATGTTAAGATTTTGGAAGAGACACAAACATCACATCACGTTCAGAAACGTTCTCTGTGTGTCACTCTGTCCCTCTTTCTGTGCCTATGTGTGTGTGTTTATCTCTCTCTCTGTGTGCCTCTCTCGCTGTCTAATTGTGTTGGTGTGTGAGTGTATCTCTCTCTGTCTCTGTTTCTCTGTGTTTGTGTTCGAGTGTATTTCTGTGTTTCTGTCTCTCTCTGTGCCTGTGTGTATCTGCGTGTGTATATCACCCTCTCTATGCCACCGTGTGTGCATTCCTGTATATCTGTCACTCTCTATCAACGTGTGAATATATCTCTATATGTATGTGTGTGTGTATCTCAATGTATGTGTGTGTGTGTGTGTCTCTGCATGTGTGTAACTCTGTCTCTCACTTCTCTATCTGTATGCTTGTATGCGTATGTAGCTCTCTCTATCGCCATCTTCTCTCTCTCTCTCTCTCTCCCTGGCAATTGTCCTTTTTCTACCTGTGTGAATCTCTCTCTCGATGAATGCCTACGTATATCTCTCTCTGTGATTCTCCGTGTCTTTCTCTGTCTATATGTAGCAGTCTAATTCTGTCTGTGCATATGTGCGTGTAGATATGGAGGTGCTGGCACCAACCAGGCTTTACGAGGCCTCGGTGGCTGAGAGAAGACATTTTGTTGTATCCGGGCCTGTGACAGCCATTTTGAGGGGCTATTTCTCTGTTAATAGACACATAAGCTGCATCTCTGGGCTGCGTGGGTAACACCCTGATTGTGGTGAAACGGACAAACTCAACACAACATGTTTTTTCAGTTCAAATTATCGGGATATATACCAAATCAACATTTACAACTCTCCGATTGTCAGTGAAATATTTGGCTCCAGTTTGAGCTGTTGCTACGTTTTTATAGTATATTTGAGTTGTGTTTGATTTACACATCGTTTTTGCCCTTTGCTCTCGTGCTGTGACTGTAAGAGGCTGTGAGTTCAGCGTTGCACATCCCCTGTGATTAGTTGTCCCAGCTCCTGGTTTCTATCTTTCTGTACAAATAATGAGACATATAATATCATATAATCATAGAATCATACAGCACAGAAAGAGGCCATTTAGCCCATCGCTTCTGTGCCAGCTCCTGAACGAGCAATCCAACTCAATCCCACTCTCCATGTTTCTCTCCATAGCCTGCAATCATGTCCTCCCGAAATACCCATCTACTTCTCTCTTAAAAGTTGTTATTGAATACGCTTCCACTACAATTTCAGAGAATGCATTCCTGATCCGAACAACTCGCTGGGTGAATAAAGTGTTCCTAACCTCCCCTCTGTTTCTTTTAACGACCACCTTAAATCGTTGTCCTCGGAATATTGACTCACATGCCAGTGGAAACAGACTTTCCCGGTTCAACCTTTGAAATCCTTTCACGATCTTTATAACCTCTATTAGATCCCATCTTAATCTTTTCTGCTCTAGTGAGAATAATCCTAGTTTCGCTAACCTCTCCTCATAACTAAGGTCATTCTTTCCCTGTACCATCCTGCTAAACCTCATTTGCACACTCTCCAATGACCTAACGTCTTTCTTAAAGTGCGGTGCAAAACTGAAGGCAGTCCCCAACTGAGGTCAAACCAGCATCTTATAAATATTCAATATAACCTCCTAGCTTTTGAATTCTGTGTTGCTGACAGACTGCCTGTCGGACATCAAATCCTGGATGAGGGCAAACTTCCTACAGTTAAACGCGGGCAAGACTGAGAATCTCCTGATTGGCTCGCGCCAGCGCCTCAGCACCTCAATCTCTGGCAGCAACAACCTCCATGGTTGCACACTTCAACTCACCAGCCATTCAGGAACCTATGTGTCTTGTTTGACCCTCCACTGTCTTTTCTTCGCCACATCCAAACCATGACCCGCTCTGCCTTCCGTCACCTCCGTTACATCGCCCGCCTCCGCCACGACCTCACCCCACAGGCCGCTGTACTCTTGTTAATGCCTTCATCACCTCCAGGCGCAACTATGCAAACGCCCTGCATGTCGGCCTTCCCAACTCCTCCCTCCACAGCCTGCAGGTAATCCACAACTATCTCTGCAGCCCGTGTCCACTCCCGAAATAAACTCTGTGACCCCATATCCCCAATCTCGCCCTACTCCACTGGCTTCCTATCCTTCAGATGGTCCAGTTTAAGATCCTGGTCCTCAAATACAAAGCTCTCTATGGTCTCGCTCCGCCCTAACTCTACCACCTCCTTACTTTCTACCAACCCGCCCTTTCCCTCCGCTCAACCGGCTCCGTCCCGCGACCTATCTGTCCCACCATTGGCGGGAGAGCCTTCAGCCACTCTGGCCCCAACCTCTGGAAATCCATCAGCGAGTCATTTCGCCTCGCCCGCTCCTTGTCCTCCTTGAAGTCCCGTCTCGAGACCTTCCTCTTTGACCTTGCCATTGGCCACCCCCCTTTTCCCCCTCTCTGCTCCCCCCACCCTGCATGTGAATTTCAGAAATTTGCTTCTGTGGATCCCCACGTCTGTCTGTTCATTTGCCTCCTTTAAGATTGTACCTTCTAGCTTATACTGCATCGCCTTATTCTTCCTACCAAAATGCAACACTTCGCATTTCTACACATTAAATCACATCTGCCATGTTTCTGCCCATTTTCCCAATCTGTCAAAATACTCTTGGAGTCTGGTGCTAACCTCCTCACCATTAACTGCTTTTCCTAGCTTAGTGCCGTCTGAAAATTTGGAAATTGTGGAACCTATATCCAGGTCCAGATCATAAATATAGATCAGGAAGAGCAGTCGTCCCAACACTGATCCCCGAGGGACACCATTGCACACCTCTCTCCAGTCAGAAAAGCAATCGTTCAATAACACACTCTACTTTCTGTCTCCTGTCTAGTTCTGGATCCGGGTTGCCGCTGTCCCTTCAATACCGTCAGAATATGTAGCCTGGGTTTTAGTTGTTGATTGAAAACTCTCTGACTTCTCACTGTGGTCAATTATGGAGCAGGGAGGGCAGTGCCCACACTGTGTGCTCAGCTTATCCCGCACTCTCTGTGCGTGTGTGTGTGTGTGAAGGGCGTACCACAGTGTGCTCTGACTCTCCCGGGTTGTGTGTGTTTGTGTGAGTAGGGAGGGCAGTGTCCACACTGGTCGCTCTGGATGTGGCGGGCTTTGTGTATGTGTGTGTGTGTGCTCTGCCCTGTCCCGGGTTGGGGCTGATACTAGCAACATTAAAACAGCCAGATCTGACAAACCGTTATTAGTCTGGAAACACAATATATATTTATCTGTTGACAGTATATATTTACACTCATTTCAAACAAACAATTTTTAAAAAGAAAGGAAAATAACTCAATGAATTATTATCCCGTTTCAGGATGTCACAGCAGCGGCCCCTTGTGGCGGGTGGGGGGGGGGGGGGGGGGGGTATTGTGGATGGGGACGTCGGCCTTCACTGCGTTCCCCCCTTTGCTCAAGTGACCAATGCTGCCAAACTTCAGGGTCCTGTCAGCTTTTGCAGAGCACAGTTATACCGTAGGTTTTATATCTCCCTCTCTGCCATTCTCCTCTTTGTGCGGAGTGTGATCAGGGTAACTACAAACACAATGCCAATATATTTTTGGGATGTATCCTATAAACACAGTGAGGATTTGCCCGATAACTCCTCATCAACCTGCCTATGTGAACACAGACGTATCTCTGCTTCTGAACCACCTTTAAAACGGAACCATTTGCTGTATAATTCCTCTCATGATTCGTTGCACAAAAATATATCACCTCACACTTCTCCACATTAAACTTCATGTGCCATGTGTCTGCCTATTTCACCAGCCTGTCTATGTGCTCCTGCCACCTGCTGCCATCCTGCTCACTGTTCACTACATCCCCAAGTGTCGTGTCGTTTGCAAACTTGTTGCTCTTTAAACCCAAGTCATTCTCATATATCAAACAGAGCAGTAGGCCTAATACCGACCCCTGGCGCACTCTACTGCATCCAGTCTGAAAACCAACCATTTACTACCAGCTGCTGCTTTCTGTCTCCCAGACAATTCGCTGTCCTTGCTGCTACTGACACTTTTATCCCACGGGTTTCAATTTTCTAACTGCTGTATTATGTGGCACCGACTGAAACACCTTCTGAAAGCAGCAGTTAACACACCTACTGGGGTGTATCTTATCTAATATTTACAGCTTGAATGTGTATCACTTGGCTCAGTTGGTAGTTCTATGGCCTGTCAGTCAGCAGGTTGTGGTTCTGAGCCCCACAACCCATGAGGAAATTTTGAGGAAATCCAAGAGCTGCTGTGGGCACAGGTGCACATGACAGGAAGCACGAGGAACAATGACAGTCAATGCATTAGCTGTAGATCTGTGTCACCACATGAACAATCTGTAACTCATTCCATTTAATACTGATCTCTGTTACAGGATGGGAGGCTCCAGTTCTACAGCAGCCCCTGTACAGTGCAGCACACAGCAAAGCAGTCAGGCCTCAGCTTGTTCCACAACAAGGGCTGTCGAACGGGAAAGAGATCGTCCACCAGAGAGAACAAGAGCTGATGGTATTCGGCCAAAAGGTGGGAGCAGTTATGGAACCTGTTTTTCAATCCAGTTGTTTATCCACCACCTGCAGATTTTCCTGTAGCACACGCTCTCGTGTTGTTCCTCAGGGCTCTGTCCTTGATCCTCCAATCAACATCTACACGCCCTCTCTTGGCATCATCAGTAGGCATAAGAAATGCTATACGAGAAAAATGCCAAGGTCCATCTACTTCGCCCACAAATGTACGGTCAATTCGCTTTACAGTCTATTCTGTGAAGCGTTTTGAGATGTTGAGAATACTTGAAAATACTTGAGGATTTCCTCAAGCGCTATATCAAATGAAAGGATTATTATTTATTATATTGCTTCACCTTCCACCTTCTTGGTGGTCGAATGCCCATATGTCCTGTATTACCTCTGTACTATATCCCATAATGTTATTTCCTGTGTTTGCAGGAATCAACATTTCCTGCTTCAACAGTCTCCCTTGGAAGCCTATACCACAACTTCACTATTCTCTCTCTGAAATAGTTTTTGCCTACGTTTGTTCTGAATTTAACCCCAAACAATCTCAGGCCATGTCCTCTGTTTTTTTTACCATTCTGGAGAAGTTGCACACGTCTCTTATGATCTACATTCTTTAGCGATTTTGGAAACTTAAAGAAAGCAATCAGTTCGCCTCTCCATATTCTCTTTTCCAGGGTGAACATGGCCAGTTTACTAAGTCGCTCATGATAATGCAGTCCCTCCATTCCCTCAATCATTTTCGTCGCACTACTTTGTATCATCTCCTATTTCTGCAATATCCGTTACAACGACGTCCAGAAATGTATGCATTGCTCTAAGTGTAGTCTTACCAATTGATTCATACACTGACAGGTTTACCACACTATTTCGGCTTGTTATTGATCTTTTGATGCATCCCAACATCGGGTTCGCTTTACTCACTGTCATAGAGCATTATTGGGAGAGCTTAATGTATAGTCAACCAGATCTATGAGGTCCTTTTCATTTACCATATCATTTTCCTTCCATTCAAATACTAGTCGCTTACTGGATTTTCTGTCCCCATGTGAATCACTTCACATTTCTCCACACAGAATCTCACCTGGGACATGGAATATAGCAACAGGAGCAAGCCGTGAAACCCTCTTACACCATTTAATTAGATCTTGGCTGATCTGCACCTCAACTTGTCCTTTCAATTCCAATTTCCTGCTTTCTCTCCATATCACATAATAACATAACCTACCGAAAATCTATCATCCTCACTTTTGAAGGTGTTGCTGGATCCATTTGGTGGAAGAATTCTTGACTGCTTCCATGTTTTGAGTGAAAACATTCTTCCCGATTTCACTCCAAAATGGCCTGGTTCTAATAATAAGTCTATGTCCCTTTCATCTTCTGTTTATCATCTTAAATTACTGAACCAAATCTCCCCTCAATCTTCTAAATGAAAGGAAATACAATCCAGGATGAAGCAGTCTTTCCTCGTAACTTAATCATTTTAGGCCTGATCACATTCTGGTGAACCTGTGCTGCACCCCCTCCAGGGCCAATATATATATATCTTTCCTCTGGTGTGGTGCCCAAAACAGAACACAGTCTCCAGGTAGTGTCTGACTAACTCTCTATACATTGAGGCATCATTTCTTCCCCTTTGTATTCCAGGCCCCTGATATAAAGCCAACATTCCAGTCACCAGTTTGATTAATTTCTGTACCTGGGATCTAGTTTTTGGCAATTTATGGATATGTGCACCCAAACCTCTTTGATGCTCCTCAGTTCCTAATTTCTCCCCATTAAGAAAATATTCTGCTCCTTTTTTCGATCTGCAGTGGTTGACCTCGCACTTTCGTATATTGAACTCCATCTGTCACAATTCCCTTCCCATAGCCCTGAAGAACCCCACTCCCCCGCTCTCTCCTCATAGCCCTGATCAACCGCACTCCCCCACCGCGCTCTCCTCATAGCCCTGAACAGCCCCACTCCCCCGCTCTCTCCCAATAGCCCTGATCAACCCCACTCCCCCACTCTCTAACCATAGCCCAGATCGATCCCACGCTCTCCCAATAGCCCTGATCAATCACACACCCCAACCCGCTCTCTTCTCATAAATGTAAAAAACCCCACTCACCCGCGCTCTCCCAATCGCCCTGATCAACCCCACTCCCCCACTCCCTTCCCATAGCCCTGAAGAACCCCACTCCCCCGCTCTCTCCCAATAGCCCTGATGAATCCCACCCCACCCCGCACTCTTCCCATAGCCCTGAACAACCCCACTCCCCCGCGCTCTCCCAAAAGCCATTATCAATCCCACTCCCCCCTCCCTCTCCACAGCCCTGATCAACCCCATTCCCCCGCTCTTTTCCCGTAGCCCTGAACAACCCCACTCCCCCGCACTCTCCCAAAAGCCATTATCAATCCCACTCCCCCTCCCTCCCCAAAGCCCTGATCAACTGCAGTTTCTCCCTATAGCGCTGCAGCTTGTGCTCCCGAAATAATTATCGACATCTCTCCTAAAATTTGTAATGGATTCGGTTTCCACTCCTTTTCAACACCTTGGGACGTACTCCTGATGTGAAAGGCGCTATACACATGTAATCTAGTTTTCGTTGTTGCTTCAGGCAAGACCTTCCAAATCCTATCAACTCGCTGCTTTTTTAGCTTAAATTTAAAACCTTGGTTTGGGACTCTCCCTACTCCCTCTCAAATCTAATGTCAAATTCAATCATTTTATGATCACTATTTGCAAGATGTTTCCTTACTGTCAGATTGTTAACTAGTTTTGGCTCATTACTCATCACCAAATCCAGTGGCTTGTTAACTTCTCAGATCTGAAACATATTGTTGAAAAAACTATCCTTAATACATTCTAGAAATGTGTTTTATGACTTGAGATGTCCTGCATCAACCAATCAATGTGAAAATTAAAATCTCCCATTAAAACCACATTGTTTCAGCTAAATGCTTCCCTGATCTCCGTATTCATACATTTTTCATTATATCATGACTCTCTGGAGACGTGTAGACTACTTCCAACGTAGTTTTACATTAATAGTTTTTTGCTTAATCCTACACACAGTGTTTACAGGATCTGTTCGCCCTGACTGATATTTCCTTTACACTGCTGTAATAGGGCCTTTTATGAATATTGCTACCTCTCCTCCTGTCCCATTGTACTGCCTTCTAAAGATCTTATGGCCTGGAATATTTAGCTCTGAGTCCTACCCAGAAAATACCAATAGCTAATACATCCTACCCTTCAAGCTGATATTGTGCTTCTAATCGACTTGTTTTATTTCTTACACTACGTGCATTTGTGGAAATAATTCTTATTTGGGTAACTGTCCACGACATGCCTACGTGCCCCGACGATGTTCTTCTCACACTGTTTAACGTGTTATACATTTTTGTGGTAACTTCCTATTAGCTTGTTTCTTCTTGTAGTATTTATGTATTTATCACTATATACATTCTGACTGTTGGTCTCATCATCTCGTTGCTTTATGATTTGGTTATTGATTCCCAAAACAGCCTTACCCCTTTACTGGTTCAAAGCCTTTCCAACAGTCCTTTTGATCCTTCTCGCTGGAACCGGGGTCCCAACCCAGTTAAAGTGTAGCCCATCCCAGAAGCGGAATTCATTCCTCTCCAAGAACTGTTGCCAGTGTCCCATAAACTGGAGCCTCTGCTCCTCACACCACAAATTCATTTCCCTGATCTGTTGACCTCTGCCAATTAGCACATGGCTCGGGTAGCAATGCACAGATTGTCCTTTTTTTAGTTTAACCCCAGCTCTGGATACTCCCTCAGCAAGACCTCTCGCTTCCTCTTCCCTACTTCATTGGTTCCCGCATGGATAACGACAACTGGTTTTTATGCCCTCCCTTTCTACGTTCCTATCCAACTGGAGTCCTGTATCTCAGTGGTTAGAGCACTCGCTTTGCAAGTGAGAGAGACCTGAGCTCAATTCCAGGCAGAGGGCGAAACCTTGAGCAAGTTTCCTTACTGCACACGCCTAATAATAATCCCTCCAAAACCCAAAACAATAATAAATTGGTCATTTTCAATCTACGACTGTTTGTGGGACATTGCTGTGCTCAATTAGCTGCCGCATTCGTCCACAAATATACAGTCAATTCACTTTACATTGTGTTCTGTGAAGCGCTTTTGGACGTCCTCCCGACGTAAACAGCGCTATATCAAATGCAAGGATTATTATTATTATTATTATTATCTGCGTTGAAATATCTCTTACCCTAACAACGGGAAAAAAATAGACCCTCCTGGGCTCTCGATCTGGACTACAGAGGATCCCTTCGATCCTGTTATTTATGACAACAACGTTTCTCTTCTGCTTCTTCCCCGCTTGCCCTGCCTTCTGCTCTATGGTGCGTTGGATTGCATTCAGTACTCCTTCCCCACAGACTTCTCCCTCATCCAATGTAGTAATGATGTTCAATGCTCTCACTGACTTTCACGTCTACCTTATATATTTTCAGATGACGGCAAAACAGCAATCAGACAAATTCTGAAAAGTTACAGTGACTCTGAGCTGCACATGGTGACCTGGTTCTACAGGCAGAGGTTGGAGGTGATGGATGATCTGGTGGAGGACTTGACATCGGTGCTGAGGAAACTACTGAGAGGCAGAGAGTTTGCGGTAGGTTGAGCAACATTAAAATTAACTTGTGTGCCTGGTGAAGCTTCAGAGTGCACAGCCCGTTCTCACATATTACATTGTTCATGGAAATTGATTCCAATCCCGCATTCAAGTGACCTCAATAAACATTTCACAAGATCAGGAGCGAGAATGTGATACAACCATCAATGTCTAATTGTGCAATTCGATTCATCTGCTGACAATATAGACAATTAAAACAAAATGTATACATTTTATAATAATTTCTGCAAAGTGCATTGCGGTGTTTCAGTGATGTGACAAGCTGTAATGTCAAACGGGAGGATTATTATTTGTATATCTAAGCTATCCACGAAATGATGGAAAGCCCTAATATCTTAGAGATTCAGATATCAGCTCGGCTGATTTACAACAGAAGATTGACAAATTGGGCAGATGAGAGAGTTCTCACTCCAAAATCAAAGCATTGAGTAAAGCCGTTCATCTCACAGCAGTGGGGGTGCAATATAATACCTTCGTCTGTTCCTACAGCACAACAGAGAGCTGGCAAACAGAAATCAGAGACAGGAAGCATCAAGATATCTTCTGGATTTAGTGACTGGAGCGAGAAGCCGAGTGCAGCGAGGGATGTGGGAAGCTTTTGTGAAAATGGAGGACAATAAACCACAGCTGAAGACAATCCTGAGAGAGATCCAAGAAAAGGGTAGGAAACTATAAATGGCGGAAGTTTTTCATGAGTGTGTTGGGGGGTGATGGTTGTCGGATTTTGACACATTGGGACACAAGCTGAAATGCAATACTCTCAGATTTGTAGCGATGGCTTGTGGGGAAATGGGCGTGTAATTACCAGGGTATAACTAGTGTCAGGTCAATCCGAGCTGAGGCAGTGTCTGGTTTAAGATCTGGTGAATAACAAATATCGGAGGCATGAAAGTGGCAACAAAGTAAAGGAGTGAGTCAGACAAGGCACCAGACACCAGACATGACCAATGTTTGTGAGTAGCTGGTGGCAAGCTAGCGAGAGGCATCTGTCAAGGAAACAACCATCAATTGCATGGATAAGAACATAAGATGTTGATAAGAACATAAGAAATGATAGATGATAAAAAGACCATGGTCCATCCAGGTCGCCTTTCACCTTCCTCGTGGAAACATGCACATTTGTCCCAAAACTCGCTCCGTACTCTATCCCATCATGTTAGTTCCTAAAAGAAAACGATCTGATCTGTGTTTGAAAGAATCAACATTTCCTGCTTCAACCATCTCCACAGGTTCACCATTCGCCTACTAAATTAGTCATGCGGAGATTCCTTCTGCATTTACCCCTTTCAATCTCAGGTCGTCTCCTCTGATTCTAATATTCTGGACAAGTTGAAGCAGCCTATCATGATCCGTATTGTCTATCCCTTTACAATTTTAAAGACAGCAAATAGATTTTAAATTTTAAATCGCCTGTCAAATTTCTCTTCCAGCGTGAACATGTACAATTTAATTGGTCTCTCCTCATAGTCCAGTCCCTCCATTCCCGCAATTCTGGTTGCCCTGCTCTGTATCTTCTCCCTTTCTCCAACATCCTTGTTGTACTGTGGTGACCGGAAATGTTCACAGAGTCTAATTACAATCTCACAGAGATACATACAGTTGTAGGATTGTCCCACTATTTTGGCTGTTATTGATCTTTTGATACCAATATCTACTTTGCTTTACTCACTTTCACTGAGCATTTTTGGGAGAGCTTCAATTTATTGTCAAACAGAACCCCAGAACAATCGGCTCAGTTCTCGGCTCAAAAGGAAGTAATCATACTTCCACCACCAATGTTTTCATTGCCCCCAGTTCCGCTAACCCTGTGACAAAACCATAACAATTGATCTACATTCAGCAACTTCATATTGAAGGCCATCTCAAAGCAGATCGCACAGTTGAGAGGGAGCCTGAGATAGTACTGTCAACAACAACCACCTGCTCTGAAATATCACGCTCCACGCAGAAGAGCGACTCCACGCAGCTTGGCTCCGAGTTGGGGGTGCGGAGTGGGGGGGGGGGGGGGTGGGGGAGGTGGGTGTAAGTAGGTTTGCGTGGGGTGGCCATAAACGGTCAAAGAGGAAGCGTTTCATGCAGGACTTGAACAAGTGGAGATGGGGAACGTGGAGAGATGTGAAAGATGTGGAGGGATAGGAAGCTTGAAAATATGGATAAACTGGAAATCCACTTGTGGATGTGGAGTAAGTGGAGTCATGCAGGCGTGGGGGGTATAGGCCCAGAGTCTGCTGTGGGAGAGAGCAGGGGCTGCAGATTTGGGGAAAATCCGGAGCTTGTGCAGGTGAAGAGACGAGGAGACCAGGGAGCAAAGTATTGCTGTAATTGGGCCGGATATTGCTGAAGGTGTGAAGGAATGTATCTGGACCCGTGCATCATGGTAGAGATGGGCAATATTGCTGATGTGAGGCAAAGCCAAGCAAAGAACAACAGCAACTTATATTTATATAGCGCCCCCTCATGCAGTGTAGCCTCCCAGAGCACTGAGCAATGGCAGAGCACAACATTGAGCCGGGATCAATGTCACCATAGGTGCGGTCGAAGAAGATGGTCTTCAGGAGTGAGCTGAAGATAAGGAAGGAGGGGGCGAGGGGATAGTGGAAGAAAACTCCAGAGCTTCGGGCGTAGTGGCTGAAAGCACAGCCACCCATGGTGGAACTGAGGACATGGGGGACAAATAGGAGGCCAAACCCGTCAAGCGGAGGCAGCGAGTTGGAGACTAAGCAGATCAATCCACACCGAGCGCGTCGTCACTGTCTCCATAATGTGCAGTTCGCTTCCAGCAGGTAAGCTCAGCAGGAGCTGACGGGAGCCAAGGCAGGAGAGCTGGATCTTGTCGACATTCAAATGGAGAAGTTTACAGTTCAATCTGAACTTGATATCTGACGGCAATTGGTCAAAACACGGTACTGCATCCAGTGTATAGGCTAAAGGGATAGAATTAGGTGACAACCCCCTACACATGGAAGTGGAAAGTATTCCATAATGATATTAATAAACACCCAAAATAAAGGCTTGCTCTTCTGTCAGGCTCGTTTCACAACTAACTGATATTAAACATTTTCAGGTAACAGACTTCCCACTGAGGTATTTCGGGGCTGGTGTGAAGAGAAGGTGCCAGAAGAGCTTAGAGGTAAGTGGATATGGACGACAAAGTCCTTCAGAGACATCAAACTGATATTAAATATGAAAACATTTTGCTTTTAATAAAATCCGTTTCTCCAAGCATGAAACTCACCAAGTGTTTATCATCCTTGCATCTGATATAACGTTGTTCACGTCTTCTCGACATCTTAAAGCACTTTACAGAATATGCTGTAAAGTTAAATGACTGTATATTTGTGGGCGAAATGCGGCAGCCAATTGCGCACAGCAGTGTCCCACAAACAGTCGTGCATTGAAAATGAACAATTTGTTATTTTTTTTTTTCGGAGGGATTATTATTGGGCGTATGGAGTAAGGAAACTCCAAGGTTTCGCCCTGACCTGGCTGGAATTGAACCCAGGTCTTTCGCTTGCCATGTGAGTGCTCTAACCACTGAGCGACAGGACTCCACGACTTGTTTTACAAGACAATTTGGAAATTAAGTGGAAAACAGTGGTTGGGAACTTGCAGGGGATGGGTATGGGCAGCAGAAAAGAGCTGGTGAATGTGGCAGAGTTCAGGAGAGCAAAGAACATAAAAGTATTTGAAAGTCAGACCATGGAAATCCACCAACTGGGGACCTGGAATACGTTGATCCGGGGGAGGATGGGAAACAATTCAGACCATTGGGATGCACAGTAAACTGTGAAATGAAGGCAACTGTATTTAATTTATTTTAATAATGTGAACTATTTCACAAATTAACAAAGTTAAAATTGTATGTGTAAATAGCAAAGGAGGGAATAGAGGGGTCCAGAGGTGACTGTTGATGGGGTATATGGACGGGGGCGGCTTGTGTACAATATGAACACTCTGAAGGACTGGTTGGAGTGAATAAAATGTTTCAGTATTGTACATTCTCTTGTGCAAGCGAGAGAACCTGGGGTTCAATTCATGGTCAGGGTGAAACCTAAGGCAAGTTTCCCTTCTCCACAAGTCTCTTTTTACCCAACAGTAAGTGAACGCATTTGTCAGTCGATTCAGGATTGCATTCCAGGGATAATAATCCCTTCAAAATCAAACATTAATTTGGTCAATCAATCAACGGCTGTTTGTGGGACAATGCTGTCACAAATCGCTGAAGCCTTTTGCCCACAAAATATACAGTCACTATATTTTGCAGTATATCCTGTGAATCGCTTTGCGATGTCTCGAAGAAGTGGTAAGGAAACATAACAAATGTAAGGATTACTATTACTTTTTGTGTGTGTATGTATGAGTGTGAATGCACGTATCAATTGAAATATATACGCTTGTTTTACTGGGTTATTGTAATAAATGTGCGGCAATACTGAAGGGATCTGATGTTCAATTTTAAGACGTTCAGAAACAGCACAAAGTATTTCTCCGCTCCCAGAATGAGAAGCTGTCAGTAAACACCCTGCGAGGACGGGAGAAGACCAAGACATTTCTGCTGTCTGACCGCTACACAGAATTAATAGTCACTTCATCTCCCCGTGAGCGGAGGCTGGTGGAGCATGAACTGGTGGCGAGAGGCAGAGAACATGAGGAGTGGCAAGAGAAGAATGTCAGGAAGGAGATGAAGAAAATACAACCGGATGAGCTGTTCGGAACTACATTCGGAACAACCGTCCTGAGTGGAATCGCAGGGATTGGGAAAACCACGATGGTGCAGAACATTCTGTATCGCTGGGCCACAGGGAAGATCTATCCACAGATCCACTTTGTCTTTCATTTCAAATTCCGTGACCTGAACCTGATAAAAGGGGAAATCAGCCTGAAAACCATGGTCCTGGAATCATATCCTTATCTTCAGGATGTTCTGGACAAGATCTGGGAGAAGCCGGAACATTTGCTGTTTGTGTTTGATGGTTTGGACGAGTTCAAGGACAGGATTGAGTTCACAGACAGTGACAGAAACCCAGTACCTCGGGTCAGCTGCCCGGGGCCGGAAGGCCTCTGTCCCGTGGCTGACATTGTGCGCTCTCTGGTACATCAGGAAGTACTGAAAGGCTGTTCAGTGCTGATCACAAGCCGCCCAACTGCCTGGAGTCTTTAGATCACATCCACACCAACCTCTGGGCGGAAATCCTGGGATTCTTCGCTGAGGGAAGGGAAGATTACATCAGACGCTTCTTTCCAGATGAGAAGATTGCAGCTGAAGTGCTGAGATATGTGAAGGAAAATGACATCCTCCACACCATGTGCTTCAACCCTTCCTACTGCTGGATCCTCTGCTGCACATTAGAGCCAATCTTCAAACATCCACAGCACAAACAGCCTCCACCCAAAACCATCACACAGCTGTACTCCAGTTACATTTACAACATCCTGAAGAACCATCCCCGAGCTACTGAGAGCCCTCGGGAGGTGATGCTGAGAGCCGGGGAGATGGCCTATGAGGGGGTCTGTAACAGGACCATTGTGTTCGATGATGACCATTTCTCTCACCATCAGCTTGAACCCTCAACCTTCATCTCAGGGTTTATGATGGAGATTCTGGAGAAGGATGATGGTGGGAGACGAGTTGTGTACACATTCCCTCACCTCACCGTCCAGGAGTTTGTGGCTGCTCTCGCTCAGTACCTGACTCCCGTCCGCATGAACCTGAAGAATCTGCTTCGACAGATTCAGAAGAGGAACGACGGGCGCTTTGAGATCTTCCTGCGGTTTGTTGTGGGTCTCTCGTGGCCACACACAGCCCGGCAGCTGGAGGAGATCCTGGGGCCGTTACCTAACGCGTCAGTCTGTGAAGCCATCTCCTGGCTGAAGGTCAATGTTGAGGCGGCGATTAAACAGTCAGGGAGTAAAGATGGTAAAAGGAAGCTGCTGAACATGATGTACTATCTGTTTGAGTCTCAGAACAACACTCTGGCCCAGGTCACACTCGGAGCTGTGGAGACACTGAACTTCAGTCGGTTCAGATTGAACCCTCTGGACTGTGCTGTGCTGTCTCATGTGTTACAGCTCTGTGACACCATAGAAAACCTCGATCTCAACCACTGTAACATTGGAGCTGAAGGGATCCAGCGTCTGGTGCCCGCACTGCACAAGTGCCGACAGCTCAGGTTTGTCCTTATTGATGGTTTCAGTCAGAAACCTGGAGAATATCAGCCAGTGAGTGAGGTGTGTGAGTGCTCGGGTAATATATTGACATATAGGCAGTCTGTCTCACTGGGGGAGAATTCCCAACACAATTTGGCTATAACTGATCCTCAATATTAAAGCCCTGACTCGTGAGCACAGGCCGAGACCTTACTGAGAATGTTGAGAGCCATCAGCTGTGACCTGAATCATCTCTGTGTCTCCTCCTGTCCCAGTCATTCAATCCCTGTCCACTTTGCTCCCCACAGTCTGTCCTCACACTATATACAACACAATAGCTGGTCTCAGCCCCTCACAGACTCCACTCCATTTACAGCTGATGAAGCAACATTTAAAATGGCTTATATTAAAACAAGACACTGCAGCCTATATCTGACTGCACTGCCACATTTGCTGCCTCACAGCTCAGCTCTACAGTTAGAGTGAATTGTTGCTGGTGTAGATTATCTGTGTAAATCCTCACAGCTTATTCGTGCAATTGATATAATTGAGTTCAGAGTTTACATTCTCTCTATAAATCAACAACAACTTATATTAATATAGAGTCCTTCACGTGGGTCAGAGTGTCAGTGTGTTTAACTGCCCCAATCCTCAGCCCTGCAGATGGTATAATTCAGACCAGGGGGTGTATCTCTATATTAATAATAATAATAATAATAATCCTTGCATTTGATATAGGGCTTTTCACGTCGGGACGATGTCCCAAAGCGCTTCACAGAACACACTGTAAATTGAATTGACTGTATATTTGTGGGCGAATACGGCAGCCAATTGCGCACAACAGTGTCCCGCAAACAGTCGTAGATTGAAAATGGCCAATTTATTATTGTTTTTTTTTTTTGGAGGGATTATTATTAGGCATGTGGAGTAAGGAAACATGCCCAAGGTTTCGCCCTGCCGGGAATTGAACCCAAGTCACTCGCTTGCAAAGCGAGTGCTCTAACCACTGAGCTACAGGCCTCCACAATATACAATTGAGTAATATAATTTTTGTAATATAATATAAATATAACTAATATAATTGAGTTCAGAGTTTATATTCTCTCTATAAATCAACAACTTATACAGTCTTGAGTCCTTCACATGGGTCAGACTGTCAGTGTGTTTAACTGCTCCAATCCTCAGAGCTCAGCCCTGCAGATGGTATAATTCAGACCAGGGGCTGTATCTCTATATTGTGGTGACAGCTGCTGGAAGCCTTTACCTGGAACTGAGATAGTGACAACATCTTCATATATCCAGGGCTTGGAATGCACCTTGACTGGTTTGTACAGAGATCAGCAGATGCTGCTTAATTTCCGCACCAACATCTGGTTCCCCCATGGCTCAATGGGATGGGACATGTGCCCGAACAGTGGGCAGGGAGATGGTGGCAATGCTCTCACACACGAAATATTGAGCTGTGCTGCACTGAGGATGGAGGCAAGGAAGGAGAGAGAGAAAGTTGGGAATGCAATTTGGGAGAGAAAGGAGGGAGAGTAATAAGGGAGGAGTGGGAGGGCGTGTAAGAGGGAGAGAGTCGGAGGGAGAGAAAGTAAGGAAGGAAGTGAGTGGGAGGAGAGCTTGAGAGTAAGGATGTAGACGAAGGAAGGAGAGGAAGGAGTGTATGAGACAAAGTAGGGAGAAAGAGGGAGGATGGTGGGAAAGGAAGAAGGGAGGGAGAGGAGAGAGTGATGGAGGGACGGAAAGAGGAAGGGAGTGGGGGTGGTGAAGTTGGAATGACTGAAATGATTGCGGAGCGGGAATAATTCTCTCCCCACCTCAACCCCATGATGCTGGAGCATCCTACCTAATCCTGAGACGTTTAACGCACTCGGGTCAATGATTCCATCTATTTTTCCAACTGGCTTTAGCTCACGAATGGAAAAAAATTGTGGAACAATCATGTCCTGAGTTACTTTTCCGTTGGTATCTTTACAATCAAAACCTCTGCAAATACCTCACCCAGAATCAAGTCTACCCAACATCAGCCCTGAGTTAGCCTGTGTCTGCTCACACACTGCAGTCTGAGCCCTGTAGCTCAGTGGTTAGAGCCCTCGCTAGCGAGAGGGCCTGGGAGTGATTCCTGGCAGAGCAAATCCTTGCGGATGTTTCCTTACTCCAGTCGTGTCTGTTTGCCTCACATTCAGTCACAATCCGGTTATTAGTCGATTTGCGGATCGTCACAATCCGGTTGTTAGACGATTTGCAGATTTGCAGGGTTAATAATTCCTTCAAATAAATATTTCTTGAGAGATTATGAGTATGATTAAGAGATCGAGGGGCACTGAGTGAGACAGACGGACAGAGATACACAGAGACAAAAAGAGAAACGGAGATAAGAGAGATTGAACGAGAGAATGATAGAGCGAGAGCTGAAGACAGAGACTGATAGAGAGTGAAACGTAGAGATCGAGATTTAATAACAACAATAATAACACTCCGTGCATTTGATACAGCGCTTTTGACGTCTTCTGGACGTCCCAAAGCGTTTCACAGAATATACTGTAAAGTGAATTGAGTGTATATTTGTGGGCGAACGTGGCAGCCAATTGCGTACAGCAATATCCCACAAACAGTCGTAGATTGAAAATTACCAATTTATTATTGTTTTTGTTTTTTTGGAGGGATTATGATTAGGCGTGTGGAGTAAGGAAACTTGCCCCAAATTTCGCCCTGCCCTGCCTGGAATTGAACTCAGGTCTCTCAGTTGCAAAATGCTCTAAGCACTGAGCTACATACACCACGAGTGTAGTGCCTGTGTTTCATGGGAGAGATAGAGAGAATGGCAGACAGAGAAAGAGCAAGAAAGCGTGACTGAGAGAGAGAGAGAGCCTGGGAGAGATTATGAATGAACATATATTATAAAGTATAGTGACTGTGTGTTCTGTGGAGGATGAGATTCAGAGAGAGAGAAAGACAGTGGGAGATACAGAGAGAGAGACATTGAGCGACTGAGAGAGAATGGGAGAGACGATGAAATAGAGAGTGACTACGAAACAGAGAGGGAGAGAGAGCGACAGAAAATAAGAATGAGAGAGGGACAGAGAGACTGTGAGAGAAAATAGTTTAATGTGCATTGACTGTGTATTTTTTTGGATTAACGGAGAGAGCCTGAGAGCGAGAGAGAAATAGCGCGAGAGAGAGAACGGGAGAAACTGCGGGAGAGATAGAGAAAGAGATTCCGAGAGAGACTGAGAGAGAAAGTGATAGACACAGAGAGAGAGATAGAGACTGAGCGAGAGCCTCAGAGAGCCCAAGAGGAAGAGATAGCGAGGCAGAGTCTTGCTGTGTGTGTGTGTGTGTGTTTTTGAGAGAGAGAGACTGAGAGAAATAGAGAAGGAGAGAGAGGGAGAGAAAGAGACTTTTTGATAGAGAATATATTATATATTGACTTTGTGACTTTGTGTTTCGTGGGAGACAGAGAGACATTGAGAGAGAGAGAGAGAGAGAGGGAGAGAGACTGAGGTAGGTAGAGAGACTGTGAGGCCGAATGAGACTGAGAAATACCCAGAGAAAATATTCTACATAGTGGATGTGACTGTGTTTTTAAGAGCGAGAGAGAGACTGAGAGAGACTGATAGATACGGAGACATATAGAGAGAGGGACAGTCAGAGACAGAAAGAGAAGCAGAGAGAGAGAGAGACGTTCAGAGAAAATAAATTATGAAGTGTAGTGACTGCTTTGTGGGGGATGTGGAGCGAGAGACTGTGAGAAATAGAGAGAAAATGAGAGAGAGAGACAAGGAGAGAGAGTGAATAACTGTGTGAGAGACAGACAGGCCGACATTTAGAAAGAGAGACTGAGAGAGAGAGAGAGGTATACTGAGAGAAAGAGATTCTGAGAGAGGCTCGGAGTGGAACTATATTTTAAAGTATACTTACTTTGTGATTTGTGGGAAAGATAGAGAGAGAAGAGAGAGAGAGAGAGTACGGGACTGAGAGAGAACCTGAGAGAGAAAGTGAGGGACAGATTGAGTGATAGACTGAGAGAAAGGCTGATAGAGACTGAGAGAGCGAGAGTGTGACTGACTGAGAGACAGATTGGGAGAAAGAAAGAATGAGAGAGAGAGAGAGAGAGAGAGAGAGAGAGACTGCGAGAGAGAGAGATTGAGAGAGATCGATTGCAAGACAGAGAGAGTGACTGAGAGAGATAGGATGGGAGACTCTGTTAGAGAAGAGTGTGTGAGAGAATATATTACCAAATATGCTGACTGCGGAATTTGGGTGAGAGACTGAGAGAGAGACAGAGAAAGAGAGAGAGAGCGAGGTTCGGAGACAGAGACAGAGACTGCGATTGAGATTGATAGAGAGAGACGGAGAGCGAGAGAGAGACTGTGAGGGACAGAAACAGTTTGCGTGAGTGCACATGTGCGGGTGTGTCTGTCCCTGGTCATACGGTGTATGTTTGTTTTGAATGCGTGTGTACATGTGTGTCTGTTTGCGGGTTGTATGTGTGTATGTGTTTTGTGTGTGTGTGCACTCCTGTAACCTGTCCTTCTCAGCTATGCATGATGTTGGGACTTCCTCCCTAATCCTGAGACGTTTAATTCACTCGGGTCAATGATTGCATTCATATTCCCAAACGGTTTTAGCTCCCGGACGGATTCTTTTAGTGGAGATATCATGTCCTGAGGTACTGTTTTGTTGGTATCTTTGCAGCCAAAACGTCTGTGCAAAACTCTCCCCCAGAAAAAAGTCTACACAGCCTTAGCCCTGAGTTACCCTGTGTCTGCTCACACGCTGCAGTCTGAGCCCTGTAGCTCAGTGGTTAGAGCCCTCGCCTCGCTAGCGAGAGGGCCTGGGGGTGATTCCTGGCAGAGCAAAACCTTACGGATGTTTCCTTACTCCATTCCTGTCTGTTTGCCTCACAGTCAGTCACAATCCGGTTGTTATACAATTTGCAAATCGCGTCAATAATCCCTTGAGATTAAGAGACAGAGGTGGCCTGAGAGAGATGGACGGAAAGAGACAGAGATGGAAAGAGAGACTGAGTGAGAGAAAGACAGAGTGATAGACGGATAGAGAAAAAGAGACTGAGAGACTAGGAGAGAAGAAATATAACGTGTGAGAGGGTTTTTTTGTAAGAGGAATTAAGCGACAGAAAGAGAAAGAGAGAACGTGAGAGACAGATAGTGAAGAGAGACTGAGTGAGAGGCAGATAGAGTGAGAGACGAAGACAGAGAATGATAGAAAGTGAAACGTGGAGAGTGAGACTGAGAGAGACTGAGTTAGGAGAAAGAGGGAGTGAAAGAGAATCAGCGAGAGACTGAGAGAAAGAAAGTAAGAGAGAGATTGAGAAAGAAACAGACTGAGAGAAAGACAGACAGAGTGAGAGAGAATAGCGTGGATGAAATATAACATGTCGTGACTGTGTGTTTTGTGGGAGAGACTAAGAGATAGAGACTGAGAGGGAACGAGAGACAGAGAGAGACACAGAGAGAGACTGAGACAAAAAATATATATTATAACGAATAGTGACTGTGTCTTGTGGGAGAGCCAGAGCAAGTGACTGAGAGAGAGAGATAGAGACTGATACAGAAACTGACAAAGAGAGAGAGAGAGAGACAGTCAGAGAGAAAGACAGAGACAGAACGAGTGACTGAATGAGGGAAAGAAAAGTGCGCGAGACACAGAAAGAGAATGAGAGAAAGAAAAACGTAGAGAGAGAGAGACTGGAGAGATATTATAATGTGTAGTGACACTGTGTTTTGTGAGTGACAGAGACTGTTACTGCGAGAGCGAGAAAGAGCCAGAGCGAGAGAGAGAGAGAGAAACAGAGAGAGAGTCAGTGAGAGAGACTGACAAAGAGAGAGAAAGAGAGAGAGAAAAAGAGGGGCCGAAAGAAAGGAGGAGGGAGAAGAGAGTCTCTGAGAGAGACTGAGAGACAAGGAGAGAGAGAGAGAGTCTGAGAGACACAGAGAGAGAGAGACAGAGAGACTAAGCGAGATAGACTGAGCGATAAAGGCTGAGAGACTGAGAGAGATGCAGAGGCAGAGATTGAGAGACGATGAAAGAGAGAGACCCAGAGAGAGACAGAGAAAGAGATTGAGTGAGTGCGACTGAGAGAGATATTAAGGGAGAGAAAGAGAGAGAGACTGAAAGACTGAGTGAGACAGAAACAGAAAGAGTCCTGTAGCTCAGTGGTTAGAGCACTCGCTTTGCAAGCAAGAGACCTGATTTCAATTCCAGGCAGTGGGCGAAACCTCGGGCAAGTTTCCTTACTCCACACAGAGCCTAATAATAATCCCTCCAAAACCAAAAACAATACTAAATTGGTCATTTTCAATCTACGACTGTTTGTGGGACATTGTTGTGCGCAATTGGCTGCCGTGTTCGCCCACAAATAACAGAGAAAGAGAGAAAGACGGTGAAATAGAATATATTATCAAACGTCGTGACTGTTTTGAGGGAGAGACAGAGAGAGAATCAGAGTGAGAGAGAGAGAGACTGTGATGTGTGTGTGAGCACATGTGTGTGACCCTGGTCCCAGCGCCTTGGGACTTGCTCCCCACGTGAAAGGCTCCTGTATATACATGTCAATGTGTATTGTGTTGTTACACCATATTCCCTTTGTTTGTGTCTCTGTGTCCAGGCTGGGGGGCAATAATCTGGCAGATTGTGGAGTGAAGCGACTGTGTGAGGCTCTGAAGAACCCGGAGTGTAAAATACAGAATCTGTGGTAAGTAACGCACTGTGTCTCCAGAGTCTGAATGCCTCCAATATCTCAATGTGTTTATTGTGACTGTCTGATCAGTGCGGCTGAATATTGTGACAGGAATCGGTGTGACAGTGTGAGGCCACAAGACATCGTTTACATCAAACTCTCAACATGGATTAATGTGTGTGTGTGTGTGAGTCACTCTGTCTGTGTGTGTGTGTGTCTGTGTGTGTGTGTGTCTGTTGTTAAACATTTGCATCTATCTCCAACAACTTTACAATGATCCGATTCCAGTTTACCAATAGGTTGAGTTCAGTCACTATATTCAGCTCAAAACAGCAGAAAATACACAAATTAATGAAACAATATAATAATACACAAGACACAAAATGGTACCGACCGGATTCCTCTTACAGCACTGGTCGTGTCCCGCACTGCTCCGCTCCCGTTTCCGATAGATATCTAACACACCTTTGTTTAAAGACACCTTAATAACTCCAGACAAAGTTGTCCTTTTTTAAAGAAAAACAACTCCTTGTACGGTTATATTCATAATATGTTTCAATTCTCCCTGTAACCACATGTTATTCTTTCCTGATCAGTCCCTCCGTCCAGTGTGTATGTGTGAACAGACTTTCTGTGTCCTTGTACGTCCTGTCCTTATCTTGACATTGTTTTGGATTCTGTCTTCAGTCACTGAGGTTTGCAGCCTTTGTGCTTCTATTTTATATTAAAATACGCGTTAACATTAACCCATGGCAACAACTGTTTTATATTCTTAAACACACTTTAACATCAACCTGTGACTACACTGTGTGTGTGTATTTGTGTGTGTGTCTGTGCATGTGTTTGTGAATTTGTCTGTATGTGTGCCTTGTGTGTTTCTGTTTGCGTGTCTGTGTGTATGTGTGCGTGTGTCTGTATATGTGTGTCTACGTGTTTCTGTGAGGGTTTGTGGGAGTGTATGTGTGTCTGTGTGTGTGCGTTTCTTTGTGTGTGTGTTTGTGTGTCTCTGTGTTTCTGTGTGTGTGCGTGTGTGACTGTGTGTGTGTGTTTCGTTTTATTGTCAGTGCCATTGCTTGTGTGTTGGTGTGTGTATGTTTGTGTATATGTGTGTCTTTGTGATTGTGTGTGCGTTTGTCAGTGTGTGTTGTGTGTGTGTCAGCGCCTTGGGACGATCTCCCGTCGTGAAAGGCGCCATACAGATGTAATCTTGTCGTTGTTGCTATTGTTGTTGTTGTGTGTTTTTGTGTATGTTCCTGTGAGTGTGTGCGATTGTGTGTCTGTTTTTGTGTGTGTTCCCAACTCTTCCCTTCACAAACTGCAGATCATCCAAATACTGCAGCTCGTGTACTTTCACACACCAGGCTCCCCGACCCCATCACTCCCACCCCCGCCCGACACCATCACTCCCACCCCCGCCCGACACCATCTCTCCGACCCCCCCCGACCCCATCACTCCCACCTTCGCCCGACCACATCACTTCCACCCCGCCCGACCCCATCACTCCCACCTTCGCCCGACCACATCACTCCCACCCCCGCCCGACACCATCACTCCCACCCCCCCGACCCCATCACTCCCACCCTCGCCCGATCTCATCACTCCCACCCCCGCCCGACCCCATCACTCCCACCCTCACCCGACCACATCACTCCCACCCTCGCCCGACAACATCAACCCCATCACTCCCACCCTCGTCCGACCACATTACTCCCATCCTCGTCCGACCCCATCACTCCCACCCTCGCCCAACCCCATCTCTCCCAATGTGGAAAGACCCCATCACTCCCACCCTCGCCCGACCCCATCACTCCCACCCTCGCCCAACCCCCACTCCCATCCTCGCCCGACCCCATCACTCCCATCCTCGACCGACCTCATCACTCTCACACTCGCCCGACCACATCACTCCCACCGCCCGACTACACTGACTCTCCTAACCCCAGAGGATCGAGTTCAATTTCCTTGTCCTCACCTTCAAGGCCATCCATGGCATCGCCCTCTCTGACCTATTGATTCCATACAACCTGCCGCTCCCTCCGGCCAGTGGGCTCCGGACTGCTCCATGTCTCCCGCCCGATCCGCCCTCCCATCGGTGTCCGGGCTTTCAGCCTCTCTGCCCCACACTCTGGAGCTCCATCCCACGGTCCCTTCACCTCGCTTCCTCCCTTGTCTCCTTCAAGGCCGGTCTCAAGACCCTTTTCTTCGACCGTGCCTCTTGTCGCCCTCCCACCTCTCTGACTTGTCTCACCGCTACATCACCCCTCCCTCACCCATCACCCCTACCCCATCCCTTCCTCATGCTCGGACCCCGCCCCCGACTATTCAGCGCTTCGGGACGTCCTCCCGACATGAAAGGCGCTCTGTAAATGTCATTTTGTTTATGTTGTTGTGTCTTTGTGTGTATTTGTGTGTTTGTAAGTGTGTATGTGTGCGGCTGTTTATGTGTGTTTGAGGTGTGTATGTTTGTGTCGCTTTGCATATGTTTGCGTGGGTGTGTTCGCATGTATGTTTGTGTGTATGATTATGCATGTTTCTGTGTGTGCGCTTATGTGTGAAGGTTTGTGTGTTTATTTGTGTGTGCATGTTTATGTATGTATTTGTGTGTTTGTTTGTGTGTATGTGTATTTATGTTTGTGTCTTTGTGTGTGATTTTGTTTATGTTTGTGTGTGTGCTTGGGTGTGTGTGTTTCCGTGTGTGCGATTTTGTGTGTGTGAGTTTGTGAGTGTATTTGTGAAAGTTTGTGTGAGTTTCTGCGTTTGTGTGTGTGTTTTTGTGTGTTTGCATTTGCGTGTGTTTTTGTGTTTGTTTGTGTGTATCTGCATATGTATATTTACGTGGGTGTGTGTTTGTGTAAAATTTTGTGTTTCCATGTGTTTGTGTGTTTTTGAGTATGTGTCTGTGTATCTTTATGTATGTTTCTATGTGTGTTTGTATGCTTTTGTGTGTGTGTGTTATTGTGTGTGTTATGTTTACTTGTGTGTGCATGTGTGTGCGTGTTTGTGAGTTTTTTTATGTTTATGTTTGTTTGTGTGTTTCTGAATGTGTATTTGGGTGTGTGTTTATGTATATGTTCATGCATGTTTTCGTGTGTGTATGCGTGTTTTTGTGTGTTTGTTTCTGTGTGTTTCTCTCTGTGTTTCTCTCTGTGTATGCGATTGTGTGCATTTGTGTGTCTGTGTTTGTTTCTGTGTGTTTGTGTGTGTTTGTGTATGCTTGTGTGTGTTTCTGTGAGTGTGTTTGTGTGCAACTATGCTTGCGTGGGTAAGTGTATTTGTGTGCGTGATTGTGTGTTTCTGTGTGTGTGCTTTTGTGTGAGTGCGTTTGTGTGTTTGTGCGTGTATTTTTGTGTGTGATGGTGTGTGTGTATTTGTGTGTGTGAGTTTGTTTGTCTGCATGTATGTGTATTTCTGTGTATGTGTGTCTGTGTTTGTGTCTCTGTGCGTGTGTATTTATATGTCACGTGTTTGTGTGTGAGTGTATTTATGTGTGCGTTTGTGTGTGACATATTGTTTATCTTTGTGTGTGTGCTTGTGTGCGTGCTTGTGTGTGTGCGATTCTGTGTGTATGTGTTCATGAGTGTGTGTGTTTGTGTGTTTCTGGGTGTGTGAGTTTGTGCGTGAGTTTGTGCGTGTGTATGTGTGTGTTACACTGCGTGGGTGGGATCGTGTGCGTTTGTGTCTGTGTGTTAGTTTGTGTGTGTTTGCGTATGTATGTATTTACATGGGTAAGATTGTGTGAGTGTGAATATTTGCTTTTCTGTGTATGCGTGTTTGTGTGAGTGTGTCTGTGTGTGTTTGTGCGCGTGTTTGTGTGCATGTGTGCGTATGTGTAATTTCGTATGTGTGTCTCTGTGTGTGTGTCTGTATGTTGTTGTGTGTGTGTTTCTGTGTTTGTTTGTGTGCGTGAGAGTGCATATACTTTTGTGTGTGTGTTTCTGTGTGTATTTGTGTATTTCTGTGTGTGTCTGTGTGTGTGTCTGTGTGTGTTTATTTGTCTGTGGATCACGGCTTCTCTTTGGCCGTGCCTTCAGCTCCCCTCTCGACTCTCTTCCTCCTCCTCGCTCCCTCCCTTCCCTCCCCTCACCCTGACCATTTCCCCCTCCTCTCTCCTCCCTTCCCTCCCCTCACCCTGACCATTTCCCCCCTGCTCGGGTCATGACCCAACTGTGCAGCGCCTTGGGACGTCCTCCTGACGTGAAAGGCGCTCTATAAATGGAATCTTGTTGTTGTTGTTGTTGATGTGTTTGGTTGTTTGTTTGTGTGAGAGTAAGTGTGTATCTTTGTCTGTGTGTTTGTCTGCTATGTGTGTTTGCTGGTGTGTGTGTGTGTGTCGCACTCCTACAACCTGTCCGGCATCAAACTCCAATATCTCAATGTGTTTATTGTGACTGTCTGATCAGTGCGGCTGAATATTGTGACAGGAATCGACAGTGACAGTGTGAGGCCACAAGCCATCGTTTACATCAAACTCTCAACATGTATTAATGTGTGTGTGTG
The DNA here is from genome assembly GCF_018977255.1 of Callorhinchus milii. Classification (NCBI taxonomy): domain Eukaryota; kingdom Metazoa; phylum Chordata; class Chondrichthyes; order Chimaeriformes; family Callorhinchidae; genus Callorhinchus; species Callorhinchus milii. The sequence continues at coordinate 141,538 of NW_024704857.1, forward strand.
GGTGTGTCCTTTGCAACTATCTACAAGACTTTAGAATGACCCGGTTCCAGTTTACCAATTGGTTGAGTTCAGTCCTATATTCAGGACAGAACAGCAGGAAATACACAAATAAATGAAACAATAAAATAATACACAAAACACAAAACGGTACCGACCGGATTCCTGTCACAGCACTGGTCGTGTCCCGCACTGCTCCACTACCGTTCCCGACAGATATCTAACACATCTTTGTTTAAAGACAACTGAATAACTCCAGACAAAACTGTCTTTTTTAAGACAACTCCTTATATGGTTATATCCATAATATGTTTCAATTTCAATTCTCCCTTTAACCACAAGGACTTTCCGTGTCCCTGTACGTCCTCACCTTATATTGCCATTGTTTTGGGTTCTGCCTTCAGTTACTGAGCTTTGCCGCCTTTGCACTTCTATTTTAGATTCTTAAACTACGCTTTAACATTAATCCATGACAACACTGTGTGTATGTATGTCTGTGTGTGTGTGTGTGTGTGTGTGTGAATGCACATGTTTTTTGTGTGTGTGTGTGTGTCTGCGTGTCTGTTTGCCTGTGTATGTGGGTCTGTGTGCTTTTGCGAGTGCTTTCGTAAGTGTGTGTGTATCAATGTGAGCGATTATTTGTGTGTGTGTTTGTCTTTGTTTCTGTGTTTGTGTTCGTGTGTGTTTTTGAGTTTATATATATTGTGTGTCTGGATGTGTTTATGTGTGTGTCTCTGTCTGTGTGTGTGTGTTTCTGCGGGTTTTTTTGTTTCTCTGTGTGTATTTGTGTTCGTTCGACTGTGTTTGCTTGTGTGTATGTTTGTTTGTGTGTGTGTTTGTGTGTTTGTTTGTGTGTTTCTGTGTGTATATTTGTGTGACTGTGTGCTTGTTAGTGTGTGTGTGTCAGAACCTTGGGATGTCCGACATGAAAGGCGATATACAACTGTAATCTTGTTGTTGTGTGCGTTTTTGTATGTTCCTGTGAGTGTGTGCGATTCTGTGTGTGTGTATCCCAGAGGATCGAGTTCAAGATCCTCGTCCTCACCTTGAAGGCCATCCATGGCCTCGCCCCCTCCTCCCCTCTCTGACCTGCTGACTCCCTACCAACCTGCCCTCTCCCTCCGTCCAGTGGGCTCTGGGCTGCTCCGTGTCTCCCGCCCGACCCGCCCTCCCATCGGTGTCCGGGCTTTCAGCCTCTCTGCCCCACACTCTGGGACTCCATCCCACGGTCCCTTCCCCTCACTTCCTCTCTTGTCTCCTTCAAGGTCGGTCTCAAGACCCTTCTCTTCGATCGAGCCTTTGGTCTCCCTCCCACCTCTCTGCCTTCCCTCACTCCTACCCCACCCCTCCCCCACCCCTCGCCACCCCTCCCCCACCCCTCCCCACCCCTCCCCCATGCTCAGCCCCGACACCTGACTGTTCAGCGCTTTGGGATGTTCTGCCGACGTGAAAGGCGCTCTGTATGCAATTTTTTTGATGTTATTGTGTATTTGCATGTGTTTGTTTGTGTGAGTGTGTGTGCGTGTCTGCAGGTGTGTGCGTGGTTGTGTCTGTGTGCTTGCACGTTTGTGTGTTTGGTTGTGTGTATGTGTATTTGTGTTTGTGTGTTTTTCTGTGTTTGTTCGTGTGTGGGTGTTTGTGTGTATGTGTTTGCGTATGTTTGTCTGTGTGAATCCATGTCTCTGTTTGTATTTGATTTTGTGTTTCTTTGTTTGTCTGTGTGTTTTTGAGTGTGTGTCTGTTTGTCTTCATGTATATTTCTGTGTGAGTGTGTGATTGCGTGTTGTGTTTTTGTGTGTGCGTATTTGTGAGTTTGTTTTTGTGTGTCTTTGTTTGTGTGTTTCTGTGTGTATTTGTGCGTGTGTTTTCGCGTGTTTGGTTATGTATGTTTGTGTATGTCTGTGTATTTGTGTGTGTACTTGTGTGCTTTTTTCTGTGTGTGTGTGTGTTGATGTGTATGTTTGCGTGTGTTTGTGTGTGTGTCCGTTTGTTTGTGTTTCTGTGAGTGTGTGTGTTTGTTTCTGTGTGTTTGTCTCTGTATATGTGTCTGTGTGTCTGTGTGTGTATTTGTCTGTCCAACATGTGTTTGTTTGTATGTGTATGTGTGTGCCTGCATGAGTGTGTTTGCGTGTGTTTCTGTGTGTGTGTGTTTACTTGTCTGTGGGTCATGCGTTTGTGTGTTGACTGAGTGTATTTGTCTGTGGGTCACGTGTTTGTTTATGTGTGTATGTGCATGTATGTGTGTGTGTTTGTGTGCCATTTTGTTTATGTTTGTATGTGTGCTTGTGTGAGTGATTGTGCTTATGTTTGCGTGTGTCTGTGTTTGAGTGTGTGTGTTGGCGTGTGTTCGATTTTGTGTGTTCGAGTTTGTGAGTGTGTGAGTTTTTGTGTTTTGTTTCTGTGTGTGCATGTGAGTTTGTGTGTGTTTATTTGTGTGTGTTTGTGTGTATCTATGTATGTCTATTTATATGTGTATGTTTGTTTGTACATTATGTTTTTCTGTTGGTGTTTGTATGTTTTTGAGTGTATCTTTATGTGTGTTTGTATTTTGTGGTGTTTGTGTGTGCGTGTTTGTCAGTCTGTTTTCGTGTACTTTGTTGTTTGTGTGTTTCTGTGTGTGTGTATTTGTGTGTGTTGTGTGAATGTTTATGTATGTTTGTGTGTGTATGCGTGTTTGTGCGTGCATGTTTTTTTCTGTGTGTTTGCGTGTGTTTGTGGGCATATGTGTGTGCGTTTGTGTGAATGATTGATTGTTTGTGTGTGTGTTTGTGTTTGCTTGTGTGAGTGTCTGTGTGTGTTTGCGTACGTACGTGTTTGCGTGGGTGAGTTTTTGGCTGTGATTGTGTATGTTTCTGAGTGAGCGCGTTTGTGTGAGAGTGTTTGTGTGTTTGTTTGTCTGCATGTGTGAGTGTGTGTATTTATGTGCGTATGTGTGTGTCTGTGTGTGCGTCTCTCTGTTTATGTGACTCTGTTTGTGTGTATTTTTCTGTGGGTCGTGGGTTTGTGTTTGTGTGTGTGAGAGAAAGTGTGTATCTGCGGCGATGTTTTTGTCTGTGTTTGTGTGTTGGTGTGTGTGTGTGTTTGTGTGTATGAACTCCTGCAACCTGTCCGGCATCAAACAAACTGTGAGTGACAGTGGGTGACACACACTGTGTTTACTCTGATCCCTGTTATGTCTCTGTGTCTCTGATCTCCAGGTTGGACAGTAACAATCTGACAGCTGATTGTACCGAGGATCTGACCTCCGCTCTCAGCACAAACCACTCACTGACGGAGCTGAACCTGAGTAATAATAATCTGGGAGATTGTGGAGTGAAGCGACTGTGTGAGGCTCTGAGGAACCCGGAGTGTAAAATACAGAGTCTGCGGTAAGTAACACACTGTGTCTCCAGAGTCTGAATGACTCCAATATCTCAATGTGTTTATTGTGACTGTCTGATCAGTGCGGCTGAATATTGTGACAGGAATCGGTGTGACAGTGTGAGGCCACAAACCATCGTTTACATCAAACTCTCAACGTCTATAAATGTGTGTGTGTGGGTGTGTCCTTTGCAACTATCTACAACGACTTTAGAATGACCCGGTTCCAGTTTACCAATTGGTTGAGTTCAGTCACTTTATTCAGGACAGAACAGCAGGAAATACACAAATAAATGAAACAATAAAATAATACACAAGACACAAAACTGTACCGAGCGGATTCCTGTCACAGCACTGGTCGTGTCCCGCACTGCTCCGCTACCGTTCCCGAGAGATATCTAACACACCTTTGTTTAAAGAGAACTGAATAACTCCAGACAAACCTGTCTTTTTTAAGAAAAACAACTCCTTATATGGTTATATCAATAATATGTTTCAATTTCAATTCTCCCTTTAACCACAAGGACTTTCTGTGTCGTTGTACGTCCTGACCTTATGTTGCCATTGTTTTGAGTTCTGCCTTCAGTCACTGAGCTTTGCCGCCTTTGCACTTCTATTTTAGATTCTTGAACCACACTTTAACACTAATCCAAGATAACAGTTTGTATGTATGTCTCTGTGTGTGTGTGTGTGTCAATGAATGCGTTTGTGTATGTGTGTGTGTATGTATGTGTGTGTGTGTGTCAATTCATATGCTTTTGTGTGTGTGTATGTTTGCGTGTCTCTGCGTATGTGTTCGTTTGCCTGTGTATGTGGGTCTGTGTGCTTTTGTGTGCTTTCGTAAGTGTGTATGTGTCTGTCTGTGTGAGCGATTGTTTGTGTGTGTTTGT